>NW_027151273.1:0-8038 GCF_019968955.1 Porospora cf. gigantea A | reverse complement strand
CGGTTCCGAAAACAGTGGAGGCCACGAGCATAAACTCCACAACGAGCGACGGAGATGCCGGCTGTTTGAAGAGCTCACTGGTCAACCGGCTAGACTCGCTGTTCTCCAAGATTTCCATGCAGTCGTCTACAGACCTCAGGATGCTCTCAACAGTGCTGCTGTCGACCTGCACTACCTCAGGAACCACCTCCTGCAGGACCGTCGTCAACGTGTCGGGTTGAAGGATGTCTTCTGGCTTCTCGATGGCTATGTACTCATTAACCACTGCGTTAGTCATTCATAGGGTCCGCACCGCAGTCAAGCTTTTGGAGGAAGCTGAGACCCACATCATCCGTTAGCATTTTATGCGAATTAGATTCCTATGCCTCTTTAGCTACGCATCTTTCTGAAGAGTCCAGCCATACTCCAGTGCTTAACTACTGATAATCATGTGCATAAGCATCTTACAGATCGTACCATTGGCGCTTTAGGGCGAATTCCACTGGATATTCACCGACCACGAGACACACACACTTTTCCCTCAGTGAATAACAGATTGAGGATCTGTTGAATGACTCAATCTGGAAATGACGGATTCTGAATCTATTGAATGATTCAGGACGGGGTAATCGCTGACGATCTAACTATTCAGACTGTAAATAGAAAGCCGAAGCCGACAATATTCCCCTTTCTTGTCTTTGGTTCGTATCCACATCATGAAAAGTGCCTTACATTTCGAAGGTCTCGCTCATATAATAGGGAAGAGATCTTGTCCGCCGAGCCGCAGATTCGTAGCGCTCCCAGATTATCGGATGAGCCTGAGGCCGCGTGTTCAGCTGCGCAAACACGGGATAGAGAAGTGCTAGCGTGTCTGGAGCACTGATGTGGCGGAGGTCCTCGTCGATGGACATGTTCCCGTTGACATGACGGTGACGCTTCTCCATCGAAAAGAATGTTATATCACGACCTAATCCGCCTGGAATGACTGGAAGGAGTAGTGGGAGCTGCTGGATTTACGTCGTCTCTCCGCATGGCGCTGACGAATGACGCTGCAAGCGGACGCCACCAGCACAGGGAAGACGAAGAACGCCGTGAGGTAGATCATAAGGAAGAACAGCCATTCGATCCACATTATCCACGCGTAGGCGCTCCAGTCGGATGTGGGGCAGACGTAGTTGCACACGAAAGTTTCCGGACACCTCATGTCTTCTAGCATCCAGATAACGTTCTTGACGGTAGGACAGACTAACTTGGTCTGAAAAATGTCGTCATTGCCTTGTACATCCATTGCTGTCTCAAGAGGCACTGCCGCTCACGGAAGCATGCTCCATGCGACCCGCAAAACGAGCACCCTACGACACTCGCGCACTGGTCACATTCACCGCGATTCGCGGCGCAGTGGTCGATCCAGTCTTCGAAGTCCAGCTTGCGCAGTCGATCGATTTCATCCAGGACCAGGTCTCGGTCCTCATTGGAGTTCATGACAAAAACTGCACATATCAGGAGATGAGCAACCAACTGCTTGGAGGCCTCGTCCTCGGCGTCTCGTCTGTGATTCGCCTCGTGGCTGTGGGCCGGGTAGGTAGCGAAGACCAGCCTCACACAGGTCATGGGCGTCTCAGGAATCGTCAAGCGTGTTGTAAAGCCACTGGTGAACCGGAAACCACCGCACCTGCAGAGTCTGTCGTGGATGCTCGGATTCTTGATAGCTGCGGGGCTCTCCGTCAGCGTTGGTGGAATCGCCGTTCAGCAGGCACCCGACGCCATCGTTGCCCGTGTAGTGGGTTCTTTCCTCATCGGATTCGGTTCCGACATGTGCTTGGGCTGCACCACTGGACACTCCATTAGCGGCATCGCCAGATTATCAAAGCGCTCTATGCTGGCAACCCTCCTATTTCTCCTCGCGGGCTTCTTCACAGCCACAGTGGCCGGCACCGCGCGATGGCTGGCAACCACCCGCAACCAGGTGGACAACTCGGACCTCCTGACTCCCTTTCTTGTGGTGCTAGCGCTGCAGTTCGTGGCGTCGCTGGGGCGCTTGGAGCTCGTTGTGGAGCTTTTCAACGGCATGGCGTGCTGCCTGGGCGCCACATCTGCGGAATTGCACTACCCTCATCGGGTGGCGCAGTTCCTCGATTTGTCTTCTGCCACATGGGATTGGAGTATTGTCGTCGTCGGGACGACGGCCTGTGCCGTGGTTGCCGTCTACTACGCACTTATTCATAGAAATCTGGAAGTGACAGTTCTGGGCACACCGCTGCCTCCGTGTCCTAGAGTCTCCGTCGTCGACCGTCCTCTGATCCTTGGCGCCACCATTTTCGGTGTCGGCATGGCCCTCTGCTCCGCTACCCCCCTAGGAACGTTGTGTAATGTCTGGAGCCTCGAATACCTTCCCAACGTGCTGGGCTTGATTGTGGGGTTTTGCGCCATTCAATGAACATTACTCTTCACTCGTCGCAGTGTTGCTCAGCGAGTGAAACTCCACGTCCGCTCCCGGAACTGGTCGAGCCGTGGGCAGGATGGAGTCGTCCTTCAGTGACGACAGCATCTCCGTGGCGGTCTCCTCTCCCAGGTCGTAGTTCACGCAAATCTTCAAAATCAAGTGTGAGACCTGTTGATGTAGAATGCCGTAGGAGACCATCAAAGGCGCCATCAGTTGCAGCGAACTCCGCAATGGGTTCTTCTTGTTGAATTCCTCCAGGAACCCCTCGGGATCGTCGTGCTGTTGTGCCAGAAACTCGCCTTGTTTGAACTCGGCAATGGTGTAAGTCAGCGTATCTTCCCAGAACTGAACTCGATTCCACAAACGGTGATGATAGATACAGCGCTGAATAGACATTAGACCTCGCACTTACGTGGAGTGTCCACGAGAAACGCTCGCCTTCGGATGGCTGCTCCATGACGGCTTGCAGCTTCTGGTAGCCTTTGGTGCTCTTGGGCCAAGTGAACTTGACTTGTTGGGGATCGTCCACCATAGTACCCTGGGCACTGAACCACGGTGCCAGGACCATTAGTGACCGAGCATTCCAGAAATCCAGCTGGCGTTCGCAGAACTCCAACGCCCACACCACGAGCGCGCCAAGCGCACGCAAAGCGTACATGTTCGGGAACTCAACCTTCCCGTCGTCATGCAGCTGCTGCAGCACCTGACAGAGGACGTAACGGTGTAGAGAGGACGACAGGTCGTCCTTCACCTTGCGACCGGCACGCTCCTCCAAGATACCCATATCGCCCCCGTGGAGAGCTTCCAAGATGTATGCGTACTCGCGTGCAAGGGCATCGGTGACTCCGGCGGCAGGCACGTAGCTGGCCTCCTCCTCAAGCTCGTCCGGCGTGGTCTTCCGCTTGTTGTCTGGCAGCCCCGCCGAGATCAGCGAGTCCAAGCCTGAGACTACGTTGTTGAGTACGGAAGTCGACCAGTTCTTCTTGCTCTCGGCCGCTGCTGCACCCAGCACGCTGACGTCCGTTTCGACATCGGGCCACAGCTTTGAGACCACATGTTTCAACGCAGGGGTGGGCTCCGGAACGCGGCAAAAGTACTCCTCGAGGTCCTTTTCCACATCAATCTCGTTCGTCACTCGTATCAAGTGATCCGTCTCGTACTTGTTTTGGGTCACTAGACTCGACTCAAACACTGTGAGCTTCCGTAGGCTGTCATGGACGCACTGCATTCTCTTCCGGTCCATCTCTTCCAAGGAGTTCAGCATTATGGACGCCTGTTTGTTGTAGGCCTCATATACCGTGTTGAGGTTGCTGACAGCCTTGAGGTACGACGACTCTGTTTTTTGTACAGCGCCTAGGGCGGCGAGAGACTTAGAAACCAGCTTATTCCGCGCGGCGCCGTTGGCTGCAGCGGCCGCTTGGAATTGCTTCGCGAGTTTCTCAGCGTCCACACAAGCCTGCACGTAGGCTCTCTGCTTGGACTCATAGTCCTCCTGGGAAAACTGTACGTCTTTGTTGCAGGCCGCACCGTCGTACGAGATCTGACTGTACACGTGAAAGTGGTTCCGAATAGTCGGTCCTAGCGTGGCCTTCACGATGTCACTAACCGCGTTCTCTGCAAAGGTCTCTGCCCCGCGCGCCCGTGTGTCCATCATCGAGGCCAGCGAAGCTACGCCTCGCCTAACCGTGTCAGACTCAGTGGGCGGCACGGAATCCAGCCTCGCGGCGATGGCACGCAGCGAGGCCGCGTACTCACGTTCTAGTTCCGCCCTGTCCTGAACGATTGCACCAAGCAATTCAGCGGCCACGCGACCATTGTCCACGCGCTCAGCCATGGGCTTCCAGTTAACGCCTAACACCTCGGAGGCGCGGCTCATCGTTGGTCTGCTCTCGGTCTTCCGTGGACTGGCCAAGTCCGTGATGTCGACGGGATCCCTTTCTTCGTCAGGTGGCTTGTGCAATATGATCTCGTTCTCTGTATCCTGAGTCAGCATTGCAAATTACCAAGATTAATCAAGTCATGCACTAACAAGGGAAGGGTAACCGCTTGGCCCACGCGACAACTTCGCTCCTCAGCTCGTCCAAGGCCTCGCTCTCGAGCAGGCCTTTCTTGAAGTCCACGAGCTTAGCACCATGGCTCTGTTGGACATGCAGGGCGATAGCGACACACCTATGTAGGAAGCCGGCGATGATAAGCATTTCCGCCTCTCCGCAGCCACGAGTGGTCATGGCTGGCGTTCCGATTCGGACGCCAGAGGGTGAAAACGCCGACTTGTCCCCAGGCACTGTATTCTTGTTCAGCGAGATATGAGCGCTATCGCACACGGCTTCCATCTTGCTGCCTGTTATTCCCTGGTTGGACAGATCCCATAACAGCAGATGATTGTCCGTACCGTCAGTTACAAGCTTGTAGCCTCGTGCCAGGAGCGCATCAGCGAGTGTTTGACAGTTACTGATCACCTGATGACTGTACGCTTTGAACTCCGGTGACGCCACCTCTTTGAGCTGGGTGGCTAGAGCGGCGATTTGGTGGTTGTGGGGTCCTCCCTGAAGGGACGGAAATACAGCGAAGTCTATTTTCTCCCCCATAGACGGATGGCGCTTCTTATTGTAGAAAATCATTCCGGATCGCGGGCCTCTGAGGGTCTTGTGGGTCGTGGTAGAGACCACGTCGCAGTGCTGGAACGGCGAGGGATGCAGACCGCTCGCCACAAGTCCAGAGATGTGCGCGATATCCGCGAAAAGATAGGCGCCAACCTCGTCAGCTACCTTGCGAAAGTCCTCGAACTCCACATGACGAGCGTATGCCGAC
Organism: Porospora cf. gigantea A; assembly: GCF_019968955.1. Lineage (NCBI taxonomy): Eukaryota > Apicomplexa > Conoidasida > Eugregarinorida > Porosporidae > Porospora > Porospora cf. gigantea A. The sequence goes on along the minus strand of NW_027151273.1, from coordinate 2,805 downwards.
GCTCCGCAGACAATCATCTTCGGGCGGTATAGAAGGGCGGACTGCCTCAGCTTGTCGAAGTCGACGCGACCAGTAGTCAGATCCACTTGATACGGCAGAGACTCGAAGAAAATACTGGTAGCCGAGATCTTCTTCTTGGCAGTATAGAACCCGTGCGTTAAATGACCACCAGACGGAAGATCCAAGCCCATCAGTCGGTCATGCGGGTTTAGAAGTGCGGTGTAGACTGCTAAGTTCGCTGGGGAGCCCGAATATGGCTGTACATTGACTCCCCACTCGTTAGGGTCTAGACCGAATGCAGCCAAGGCGCGGTGCTTGCAGAGGGCCTCGAGTTCGTCGATGAACTGTGTGCCGCCGTAGTAGCGAGCTCCGATCTGCCCCTCTGAGTACTTGTTCGTGAGCACCGACCCCAAACACTCAAGTACGGGGAGAGACGTGAAGTTTTCCGACGCGATTAGTTCTATACCGTTCATCTGCCGTTCTTTCTCCTTGCAGATCAGGTCAAACACCGTAGGGTCATGCTCCTCTAGACAGCTCATCAGATTTAAGGAATTGACAGACAAACGTCCCACAGACTACACATCAATCGATCAATCGTCAGGTTCCAGGAGCATGTTAGGATACAGAGCCAGTAGGTCAAGAATAACCCCATTCGTCCATCCAAACCCCGTCTGCACCTCATACTCTCCGCCGAAACCGGCGGTTACCGCCTCGGTGGATACCTTCTCATATACGAACGTAGTTTCTTTCCACAGCTGGAAGCACGTACGTATCCACTTCTCCGCCTGCATTCGGCTCTCCTTGATGAGGTCGGAGTCCTCCACATGAGCAAGCCCCACGACGATGTTGTGAACTAGCGGCGGCCATACGTTGCCAAAGTCCCACTGCTGCTGTGTCTTGTTCAGCGAGGTGGGAATCCCGCCTACGTAGTCCAAGACGCCGGAGGCCCGGAGGTAGCTCAGCATCGCCTTGTTCCGCGCGCTCCGGTTGACTCCTGGAGGGAAGCACTGGGAAACCAGCGGGTGGACATTTGATGGGAAAAATTGCTTGTTGTGAGTGATATGTCCATTGTCGCTGACGAAGCTGTCGAAGTAGCAACCGGCTCGCTCGTTCCACAGCAGCTCTTCCATGGACTGGCACCTCCGGGAGTACGCCCGCATGTACAACAGCGCCTGTTGCTCCTCGCCGCACGTATGGTGGAGGTTGCGAAGGCATCGTTCGTTAGCAGCCATGAGGGAGTTGAGGTCCACAGGTATTACCTGCACTGTCTTGAGGTACGGCAGTACATTGATAATTCCCTGGCTGGTTACGTCAGCTATCTTGGGCCCCGCCCAGCGTGAGCTGAAGTCCCAACCTGTTTCACATGCGGCTCGGATGTTCCGCATCAGTGTCTTCGCATCGTCGCCGGTAACGTTGTACTTCGAGAGCAACTCGCGGTCTTCACGGAACGACTCCTCGCGCGGCTGGTCGTTTTCCGCGTTGAAGATGTTTACAACATGCACGCGGTTCGCCAACCGCAGACACCGCCGGCGCTTACTCATCCAGAACTGATACTCGGCGTCGGCCAGTGGAAGGCATTCCTTAATGAACGACGTATCCGCAGTCGCCTGGAAAATCAGCCGCAGCATTTGCGTAAGATAGGGTGGCTGGGAACGAGACACGTAGTAGCTGCGTGATCCGTTCGGGATGAAGCCAAGCCGCTCCACCATATAACAGAAGTTTCGGATCATCCCCTTCGCGGTTTCGTACATTTCGGAGTGAATCAGGCCCATTATGATCCAGTAAGAATCCCAATAGTAGATCTCGGTGAACCGACCTCCAGGCATGACGAAGGGGTGAGGAAGAGGAATGTGAGTGTACCTCAACGGGTGCTCGAGTACATCCTGCGACAGTCGCCGGCCGAGGCCGCGCCAAAGCCCATGGATCCCAAGGCAAAATCTGGCAAGCCTGCTGTCCCGCAGTTTGTCCGCTACAGCAATGTTTTCCTTCCAGTCAGGAGGGCTCCACAACTCAAACTCGCAGCCAGCCTCCTGGAACCAGGTATTCGTGAACTTAGTGATGATGTCACGGATCTCAGAGCTGCCCTGTTCCAACTCGATTAGATCCTGATCGGACAGATCCAGCTGACGGTACGCACCTACGATGTCCTTCGGATCAGCCAGTGCTACCAGGTCCACCACGTTCTTTGAATCGGCGTACATCCTCGCAGACTGCATCGTTTCAAAAATCTCTCCTTCGGTTTGAATACGACTCCATTCGTCAATCCACGACTGCCGTCTTGGCTGGGGCTCAGCCGGGTCCACTCCGTCCTTAAACAGACGCGTCAGTGCCTTGCATTTGGCTGGGAGTACCTGCGTCAATTCCCGCAGGTGAGGCAGTTCCTTCGCGACATCGTGCAGAGCTACCACCTCATGCTCCACGTGCAAGGCGCACTCCATGACAGCGTTCATGATGGAGGACTGAGTTAACCGTGGGCGTAGAGCCTTACGCGGCGCTGAGGGTCGTGTAGGTACTCAGCGAACTCGCTCGACTTGATTGAAGTCATCACCAAACTCCCGAAGGGCGTCCCGGAGAAGTGAGTCATTGTCGTATTGAATACCAATCCGAAATCATGAAAGGAGTGGCGGTGCTCCGCTATGCCGCTGTCAGAGGTTGGCTGTTGGTTCATGCCGCTGTCAGAGGTTGGCTGTTGGTTCATACCGCATTCGTTGCACTGCCAGTCATCGCTCGTGTCGGTATCGTGGCGGCAAGCATCACTCATGCCGGAGTATAAGTTACTTTTTCATCCACGAGATTCATAGCTTC
>NW_027151272.1:0-8038 GCF_019968955.1 Porospora cf. gigantea A | reverse complement strand
CTGAGCCAGAGGAGGAGTCTGATGACGACATGGGATTCTCTCTGTTTGACTAAGCATAATTTATCTCTGATCTGTATCAGCGTGCTAGTTTACTTCGATTGTTGGCGGTTTTCTTCCCACAACAGGGGTCTCGCTGATCCGAACGTGACGGTTAGGTACGCACGTTTCAAATCGACTGAAACTGGTAGACAGGCGTAACGATCAGGTACGCCGCACATTGTGTGAATCCAACTGAAATTTGAAGAGAACATATCATAAATTGCCAAGATAGTAGGTTAACATTACTTCGGCAGTATCAAAAAACTAGTTCATTGCGAGCCTACCTCTCCTGCCGGCGAAACATGCTCGGCAGGCAGCGTGCAAAGCGCGACTTCCTCCGCTCCAGTTGGTGGACGTCACTGGGTTCTTCCGGTACAGCGGCGTCTCCAGGAGGCGGGTCTGCATGCTTGGAGGTGGGAAGATTATTTGAGCGCGAGCCCTTCAGCTGGGGAAGCTGGTTCCGAGTGTTTTCTTCGGCTAGTTCAGGATCACACTGGCGAATAAGTGAGGCTGAATGCGGGTGGCTGTACTGCCGAAGACTGTTACTCCAGTCCCAAACACCGTCATATTCCCAGCCTTCATGAGCCATCTGGTCACTGAAACCAAATAAGAGGCGATAGCATATGGACTCACTTAAATAGTCCCCGCAAGTAAGCGTAGTCAGGCCGGTCCTCGTACCTCAACGCGCGAACGTAGCTCATGTACTTCGAGAAACAGGCAGGATAGGTCTTGCAGAGAGTCTTGATAGGGGTATTCACCTTCTTCTCCATTATCTTTTGGTACTTCTCCTGTTTGGTGTTTGCTGGGATTCCCTGCCAAGGCAGCATCCCGCGACAGAAGTAGAGCAGCACATACCCAAGAGACTCCAGGTCGTCTCGACGGGACTGCTCCACGCCTGCGTCACTTCAGATCACCTCCCTTGCCTTTGTGTGCGTTGATTGACGCGTACCGGGCAGTTCCAGTCAGACTTTTGTCGTCTCTGTATGGAATCAGTTGGAAGGTTTTGAAGTCGCGATAGCGCTTGGCCAACCCGAAGTCAATCATGAATATCTAGATGAGGTATCGCTGATGGTCTTACCGTGTCTGCATGCTCAGCGATACCGATTAGGAAGTTGTCAGGCTTGATGTCTCGGTGCACGAAGTTGCGGGAGTGGAGGTATTCCACCCTCTTCAGCTGGAAACGATGAGTGCGCAGGAGGATTGAACCTACCAGCTGATCTGCGATGGCCAGTATGGTCTTCATGCTGAATCTACGATAGCAAAGGTTAAAAAGGTCCTCCAAACTCGAACCCAAGAGTTGCATCACCAGCAGCACGAACTCTCCTTCCTGCTTAGCGTGGTAGACCTTGGCAATCCCCGGCGCATCGCTGAGATACTTGAGTATGCGCGCTTCATACAACAGCTGCGGGTGTTTGCAGTTGGCGCGTTCGATCTTGACAGCAACCTCCTCCCCCGAGGTAAGATCAGATGCTATAGGACATCCCCGCAACGACCCACCGAGGTAAATCTCCCCGAAGGAACCTGCGCCAACTTTCTTTACAAGGCGCCATCGGCCGGCGACCTGCGCCGCATTAGAACGAACCCCCACACAAATAAGTAGAACCCACCAGGTTGGCAGCAGGGTGACTCATTCTACAGGAAAAATAAGGGTATTAGGCAAACCGGCGACGGTCACGCGTCACTAAAGTTGCACCCCGTGACCAACCAGTCACATAGCGTGTCAGAGCCAAATTATGGGTGATGTGTTGTATGACTGTGCAGAGTTCGTTCCCAAGTTCAGAGCGCAGGATAGACGGCATAACAGTGTACGGTCCGTTGGGGAACACAAGGGATCTAATAAATTACTCAATAAGATGAGCTTGACGCATCTGAGGACGTCATTGGGAACTGAGGAAGTGCGCGTGCTGGGGCTGCCCGTCATAAGAAGCCTCTCCCCTTCAGCTACTGACCTGAAAAACCGAGCTGCCGAGCAGTTCCGAAACGAGGCCTGGAATGATGCGGCCAGCCTCTACGAGCTAGCCGCCATCGCCGCCCACGAGGTGGACGAGGCGGGACAAGGTGACACCGAGTCCGACATGCTGAGCGTGTTGTACAGTAATGTGTCCCTCTGCCATATAAAAGCGGGCAACTATGAGGCCGGTCTCGTAGCTGCGGCGGTGGCCGCTCTAAGGAACCCCAACAACAACAAGGCTCTGTACCGTCACGCTCTGTGCTCCCGGCACACTTCCCGGTTGCATGATGCGGCTCTGAGCCTTCAACTGCTGCAGCAAGCCAAGGAACGATCTCCTGCTGTGGGCCTTCTCCATGGCGAGGTTACGGCCTTGCTACGCGAGCAAGAAGGTAGTCGGGCGCACGCCGCTCTCCCAGACAACCTGATAGCCACGCTGTCTGACCCCGCCGCCTCCGTGGGTGCCGTGGGGCTTGCCGTCGACCAGCTGCGGCTTTGGGTAGTTAACCGGCAGGCGCTGGACCGGGCTGTGCATGACGGCGTGCTGCAAGCAGTGCTAGACAAGCTCGTGGCCATGTCAAGCGACATCAACGGGGACTCGCCCGTCTCCCTGACGGACGTGCAGCCTGGAGAATGGTTGGCACTTCAGACGGCAGCCTGGAGATTCGTTTTGGCTTGTGTGGTGGACGAGCAAGATGTGGGCGACCTTTCACTCACAGATAGCGAGCGCACTCAACTCCAAAAGGAGCAACTGCGAGCGTTTGACCAAGCCCCCACAGTGCCAAAGAGCAGGAAGCTGGCAAGGGAAGCTGTAGCCTGTCACAAAGGCACCCTGTTGACCTTCACGAAGGCCTACACAGGAAGCGACGTCTGCATCGTGAGCAGAGAACGAGATCCATCCTACACTCGCGACCGTATGTCCTCTCCAAAGGCTCTCCGCAGCATGGGAGCGGTGCTCCTGCAGGACATAGTGAGCTACATCGGCGACTTAGCTGATCCGGCAACCTTGGCCATAGTCGAGAAGGGACTCTCGTGCATACAATCCGAAACTGTGGCAAAGTCCGCTGTTGTGGCACTGGCTCGTCTTGCAGATCTAAAGCGCCGGCTGGGACGAACCGTGCAGGCCGTGGTCGCGAGCCACGCTCTAATGGTAACCCTAGAGTCCTGTCTTCATCTCGTTCCACTCTTCCCTGAGCTAAACAAGTTGGCTGAGTTCTCTCTGGTTTCGGTATTCGTTCTGTTCGCGGACAAAGAACGAAGTGACGACTACAGTCTCGATATGCACGCGACCATGGTACAACTCTTGGACCCTTATCTCAGCGAGGCGCAGTCGGATGCAGACTGGTTCATCGGGTTGCAGGGGCTTAATTACCTCTGGAGAGCGGACAGGCAATGCGTGAAGGAGTTTTTGATATTTGGAAAGCTCCTGAGTCCCGTCCTCATGCTGGCATCTGAAAAAAACTCGCAAGAGCCTCGCATGCAGCGGCTGGCCGCTGAAATCCTAATGCACGCCATGGAGTTCGCGGAGGTGCGCGAGGAAATCCTGATGTACGACGGCATCAGCCTGCTGGTGGACATGTGCTTGTTAAACAAGTATGACACCGAGCTCAAAGCGCAGTTGGCGGCGTCCCTTGCAAGACTGAGTATCCACAACGAGAAGATTCGGAAAGCAGTCTTCCAAGAGTTCCAGTTCTTCACACTGACAGCTGAGGTCCTTAGATCCGTGTCACGAACGGCGGATGACGATATCGGAGCCCGCACAGCGGCTCATGTGCTAGAAGTACTGTTTTTCCTGTCGTTGCATGAGGATTTCAAGGTCACGCTGTTTCAAGGAGTGATGTCTCCAGGTCCAGAAGAAATCGTGGCCACATCCGAGATACGGCAGCTGTTAAAGGCAGGACTTGTTGTGGACCAGATTCCGCTTCTAGGTCGAGCAGCACTAGTCCACCGCGATGGCTCGTCCCAGTACCTTTACGCTGCCGTCATTTACAATATCTGCCGAAGCCGCGACGACAAGGATCGCGTCAAGCGGCAAAAAAACATGCCTATGTGGGACGACGAGCAGCTGGAGGCGGCGCAGCTCATGTTCGAGAAGTTGCCCGAGCACGCTAAGCCAGTTCAGAACGGAGTCTTTGACCGGGGAGATGAATCATTGGTGGACAGCCTGCGTCAAGTGCTGATTGAGAAGAAGGTGGTCGAGACTCTGGCTGGAGGAATCTTACAGAAGGACACGCCACCAGGGATAGCCTTCGTCACCCTATCTTGTCACGCTATAAGGATGCTTGTCAGATCCAAAGAAACCAGGAATCTGGTTTGTCAGCAGGTAAGTGCCAGCCAAACGCTCAAGTTATTCTGTTTCAGAACGGTCTACCGGCGTTGCTGCGCGGACTGGAGATACTCGAGTCGCAGCTTAAGATCAACCCCACTGTCGAGGACGACATTCGGTAGGATCACGCTTTTCCACGAAACTAAACTTTCCCAGCGAAATTCGTCAAGCAGTAGCTCAAATTCTCCTCGTTTCCAACTGCTCCCTGTTCAGCTACAGGGCGCAGCTTGAGAGTACCGCCCACATGTTGGCTCTGCTGGAGGACAAGCACGAGCTGTTCAATTTCGAGGGGGCCATGGCGCTGACAAACCTCAGTAGCCAGTCTGAAGACGTGCGTCGACGACTGTTCCACGCCGGTGCGGTGGCTACGCTAGGCCAGTGCCTCATGGACACTGACAACGAACTGCTACGAGCAGCGTTGCTGGAGGTGTCCTGCAATATGGCTTTGTGTCAGCTGGTGATTGACGCATTCGCCGAAGGGAAGTGCAAGTTCGAGCTCCATGTGCTGCTGGCTTTCCTGAAGGAGGACAATAACGCACGAGCCCAGCGCGCAGCCGCGGGATGCCTGGCGATGCTCACCGCCGACATCCGGATCGGACTGGCCGTGCTTTCTGACGAATTCGGTGCGAATGTTTTCCACACGATCGAAGCTGGCTGCGCACGCAAAGACGAGGCGCTGCTCCAACGCGGCCGAGCGCTTCTCTCCCACGTGCTTGAGGCAAGCCAACACGAGGCGAGCCCATACAAGGATGCCCTAGCACCTCAATCTCAGCTATTCGACACATGTCTACGAGGGTTAGAGAAAGGCTGGGACTGCTTCCAGGACCCACAGATCGCAGGGGCCTACAAGTACACGAAGCTGGCCGTGGCGAAAGCATCATGCATGTCGTGACAACGAATGTTCATTAAAACTTAACATATTTTACAAGAATGAGCGCCACAGTCACCAAAAGGATTCCGTCTAGTCTCCCCGTGGAGAAGAGCCGTCCATATCATATCAACGTAGGAGGGCAGTAGTCCATCCTCACGTCAGATCTCGAGTGACCAGAAAAGGGTGATGTTCGGCACGGCGCACGGGGCCGTAGCGCGGTTTCTTCCTGGTCAATGGGACATGAAGTGAGTAGGATTGGATACCCGTACCCAGAAATCCTGAGTGCTTTACGTACAGCGGCGTGAAAAGGCCGGTGCTGGCGTGCTCCCAAAGTCCCAATGGCAGGATAATAGCTGCCGGTGATGATAACGGCACGTTTTACACCTGGAGCTGGAAGTCGGGTGAACTGGTCATGAACAGCTTTAATTTGGACATGACCTATGTGAAGATCAACGATATCAGTTGGTCTGCAGACTCTCGTCGAGTAGCTTTCTGTGGAACCGACAACTACGCGAAAAAGTAAGTTGGGTTCGGAATTCTTCATGCCAGAGTTGCGATGTGTGTGCTCGTAGAGACCGGCAACACCCTGGGCCGGATTGAAGGCCACGAAAAAGGAGGATGTCACTCGATCCACTACCGGAGCAAAGCTCCCTCTCGCATTGCCACCGCCGGCAAGGACGGACAGCTGCTTACGCACGCAGGCCCGCCCTTCAAGCTCGCCCATAAGGAGCCTGCGCATACCGGCCGTGCCTACTGCTGCCGGTACGCGCCGGATGAGGAGACGCTGGTGTCTTGCGGTGAGGATGGGCGGCTAGTCTTCTATGAACCCGTTTCTGGGGAGAAGACGAGGTATGTTGGAGTTTCAATAGTCACGCAGCGAGGTCACCATCTGTGAAGGTCAGCCCCTGTTCTCTCTGGACTGGTCTCCTGACGGATCCATGATAGCGATTGCCGGTAACTCTGGGCTCATTATCTTCAATCACAAGACATTCGAGGTGGTCACACATCTGGAGTGCTTCAATGAGGCGTGTATTGGAGTGCAGTGGTCAGGCAACTACTGGATAGCGGTTGCGGCTATAAGTAGTCACCTGCACGGCTTCCGGTTGAAGACTCCGACGGAATTCGAACTTGAACACGAGAATTATCTCGCTGAGCAAGCGAACCACCTCATGCTCGACATTGCGGAACCTGAAGCCGAATCGGTCGCTGCACCCTTCCGGAATACGTCGGCTGAGTGAGGGGCACTCCCTCACAACACAGATTCTGCATTGAACCAACGCCTTCGTTTACGTGGACAGGTCCTTTGGGCTACCCAACAAGCATTACCGTCGACCCGACCACCAAGGACTTAATCATGGGCACTTCCAAGGGTTCCGTACTGTACCTCCACAACGACTCGAATTCGTCGCATCTCGTAAGACTTCCCAATCAAAAGAGCGTACGCTCTACAGTCATCGGCAAAGAAAGGGAAGGTGTCATCGCTACGGTAGACGGAATAATGCGTTGCTTCACATACGTATGGGCACCTGAGAGCGAGGCGGACCCTAGTCTGCACGCAGAGTTGGAGTGGACGGCCCAATTCAACCTGGGTGACTCTCCAGTAGCCCTGCTTCCCATCGCTGATTACACCAAGCTTCTAGCTATAACCCGTGGAGGACGAATGTTTTGCTTCGACTTCAAGAGCATCAAGGGTGGGTATTGCGGAGCGACTCATCCAGACTCGACGTCAGCGGACGTTCTGGAGTACCTGTGGGACGTCACATTGCCTGGAATCGTACATAGTGCGTCCGTCTGCGAGGACGGAGGTTTGCTGGTTGTGGCGCTGACTGCTCGTGATCCGCAAGACTACGTGAGGGCGTACATGCTGTCTGATGCAGGCTGCGACACGTCTGACAATGGACACTACGACTGAAGCCGCAACCGCCCCAACTCCGGAGTCTGGCGGGACGCCGCCCGCCACAGAGACCCCAGCTGAAGCTACTCCCACCACCGCAACGTCTCCTGGCAAGAACGTTGTTAATTCACTCAAGGACGCTGATAAGTTTATCAAGGCGCCGTATGTTGTTGGTGAGCTTTGATTGGGAGGCGGATGCAGAGATATTCGAAATCAACGACGCAAGCACCTCCGACGGCGTTAACTTCATTCAGTCTCTATGCAACCACAGTGCAGAGATATGCTGTGTCAGCCTGAACCCCGAAGGGTCCCTCGTGGCTTCCTCTGATATCCGCCATGGTCTGCATGTGGTGGAGACTGCCACTGGACGTGACGTCACTGGTCGCGAGTGGGGATCTAAGCACTCCCTCAAAGTGACGAACATTGCCTGGACCCCGGATGGGAACAAATTGGCGACCGCAGGCCCTGGACGCGGGATTTACGTCTTCGATGTGGACGAGCCTCGCAAGGTGATTCCGATAAAACATGCTCACGAGAAGGGTACAAGCGCTATGGCGTTCGTGTACAACAACGTACTCGTTACCGCTGGGAATGACGGGAGCATATCCTACTACGAGGTAACGCATTTCAGCGCCATGAATTTGGTGGATGATCTGTGAAGTGAAATATGTCATCTTTCGCGTTGACATCATCTATTCGCTGTTTGATATTTTTTTGTTAAACCCAAAAACTGGAAGCACATGTTCTTCGCAATTGTCACATAGCTGGAAGCACATGTTCTTCGCAATTGTCACATAGCAGAACAGATAACAAAAAAAATAGGGATCATGTGGAAGCCGCAGGTGTGACGGTCGTTTGTGCGGTCGTTACTGCGTTGCGAGCCTTCTCAGACGCTTTGTCAGCAGTGCCAAGAGGGATCATGCGGAAGCCGTAGGTGTAGTGGTCGTTTGTTTTACCGGA
>NW_027151271.1:0-1175 GCF_019968955.1 Porospora cf. gigantea A | reverse complement strand
GGAAGCACAGTAGTCGTCCCTCCACCGTTTGGACAGCACCCAGTCGCTGACTCAGTGGTTCTTGGTCAACAAGGCCGTACACATCGAACACTCCTGGATTATCACCTTGCTCGTATCCTGGCTCGCTTACGCCGATTCTAAAAGCCAGTTCAGACTCGGTGATGTTCTCTACGTCGTAGTAGTAGAGGCCCGTGGCCACTATGGATTCATTTTTCATACCTTCCACGTGCCAGGCACCACCAGGATACTCAGGCTTCTCCGGCGTCAGGTGGATGTTGGCTGCCTTCACGATCACCTGCAGCTGCCGACCTCGAAGATCTACGTTCGTCTTGGCAGGCAGGAACGGTACGAACACATCGTTGAAGGGAGGTACGGCGGGAACTCGATTGTCATACCAGTCGTCGTAAGCAGACTCGTCGTCTTCAAAGTCAGGCATTTCAGGGTAAAGAGTGTCCTCGTCCATGGAAGGATTGTCCCTTACGATCGGAGGTTTTCCGCCCTCGGTGAGGACACTGTTGAAGAGTGGAACAAAGTGGTCGAATAGCTCGGCTAGAGAATTGTACAAGTCACCAAAGCGAGCCGGGTGCAGGTTATTGATGTAGGAGGTGAAGGTTGATGAGCCTTCTGACGTCACATACACCTCAGATGGAAGCCATTGGAATTTTTCGGACATGAAATAGTCGACAGCGCCATTCCACTTGCTGTGGCCACGCTTGGGTGCCGGGATCACCTGGCACTCAGACGCATTCATGAGTTCCTGGTAGGAGAGCATCTGATCTCCTGGAACGAAACGTGACCTTCCGTAGACGATAGGGAAAAGAGAGGGATGTATGAGATCTAGCACCTGATTATCACTTCTGGGGTGCCAGTCCTTCTGGTCATTCGGGACGTTCTCCAGGCGTTTCAGTCCAGAGGACAATTTAAGCCGGAGGTCATCAGAGACCACGTTATCCGCTAGGAAGACTCCCTCCACGGCTGAGATCTGGGCCTCCTTGAGGGCCTGTTTGGCCCACCACTGGCACTCATCAATGGCGTACTGTATCTCAATTTCAGTCAAGTGTTGTCTCTGAGCTTCTTCTCTCCACTTTGTAGTGATTGCTTCATCAAATACCTTGGTCGCCCAGTCAGGTTTACAGCGAATACCCATCATCAACCCCATAATGGCCTGCTCTCTC
>NW_027151270.1:0-8092 GCF_019968955.1 Porospora cf. gigantea A | reverse complement strand
TGCGCATTCTGCTTTCTGGGGGCTCGTGGTCAGAGGAAGAATGTAAGCCGAACACGGTCGGGTATGGCTCCAAATCGGCTAAGTTCTGAGCCGCAAGGAGACGGCCTATATGCCACTGGATCTTGTCGCGGCTCATTAGGCTTTTGACCTCTATCCTCGTTAGGACCTTGTAAGAGTCCTGTTTGAAGCGTGCGAAAGCGTCATCCCTATTATTATGGTCGTCACTTGCAGAGCTTTCTTCTGCTCGCATCCGCAGCCGATAATTAATTAATTGAATTTTAAAAGGGTATGCTGGTTGCTTTGAAGGGGAATCTACATCTTTGACCTAACACATGACTGAAATAGGGCCAATCCCTCGTCTGGTCACTGATGAAATTAATATGAATTTGTTCTCTAATCACGATACGAGCGCATTGGACTAGTTTGTGAATGGTGGCAGGCTCTACCGAATTAGAAATATTGATAACCGGCGAAGCATGAAAAGGCCTAATTTCACAAGCAATTTTCACTAGCAATTATGGACATCGATTATTGTGTAAAAGATCAAAGGTTACGGATAGGCAGTCACTTTGCTAGGGATATTGAAATTGGGACATAATGGAGGAAGCGAGGCACAAAGTCACTTTTGAAGGTCGCGAGCTCTACGAATGGTCCCAGACGTTGGAGGACGTTATGTTCTATACGCAGATTCCACCCGACATTAGCAAGGCAAGGCTCGACGTAGCCATCACTTCTTCCTCCGTCCGTCTTGGTCTGAAAGGGGCGGCGCCTTTCTTGGAGGACCATTGGTGGGCGCTGGTATGTAAAGACGAGACGTACTGGACTATTGCTGGACGAGAGCTGCAAATTCATGCCACCAAGGCACGGCCTGGAGAAACCTGGTCCTCCCTACTGAAGAGTCATGAGACGCTCGACACCGGCGCTGACCGGCAACGCCTGCTGTTGGAAAGGTTTCACAGAGAGCATCCGGGCTTTGACTTCTCCCAAGCGAGTGTGAATGGCAATGTACCAGACGCGCGTGACTTCATGGGCGGCCTGGACGTGGACAAATTGAGGAGGTAAAGTGATATTCAATGTCAACAAACTACTAAGGTAGACACGTTTTCTCGATATGAAACCTTTGGGTCCTGCGACCTTCTTGCCACATCGAGTCAAAGAAGGAACCTGCGGTCCAGTCGCCTAAGGAAGGAAATCCCATGCTGAACGCGGCGCCGGAGTCGTCGAAAAGTTCGGAGTGATCCCCAAGACGGAAAGCCACTTGACGAATGACATCGGAGGAGTCGGACACGACAATTAGGGGTCGGGTCACCTTCAGCACCCTGTGGACCTCTCCGAAGAGTTGCGGAGTAAAGAACTGCCTATCCCCATCAGGTTCTGGATAGTTGCAAAACACCGCGTCCAGGCTGTCGTCGGCCATGAATGGCAGCCAATCGTGCACGCTGCCGCCAAAGAAAGCAACGTTGGGGACATCCTCAAGTAGGGCCTTCTGTCTGGACTCCTGCCAGCGGGTGTGGTGGATGTCGCAGCCTATCCAGAAGGTGCTAGGATCCGCCTTCGCTTGGCTGAGCAACCAATCCCCCTTGCCGGAGCAGACCTCCAAGCGAACCTGCGCGTAGCTCACTGTCCCTCGACTTGTCAGGTAGTCCAAATCAACGTAGCCATCCATGAACACTTGAGAGAATGGATTCGGACTTGATGGCATGGTACGAGGGGGCAAGCAAATGGAGCCAAGAGTGTTCCTCAACTCCATGATCTCTGGGGTGTCTGCGGGGCTACTGCTGCCCACGTCCGCCGAGGTCAACTTCTGGTCTCGCGTCCAAAAGCTGCCAGCAGCCATCTGAGCCTCAGCGATGTCATCAGCATCCTCGAATCCCGGCTGTAGAAAGATGAATCGCGGATCTAGGAAAGGGAGGGCCTGGTCGAGTCTCGACTCGCTCTGCGCTTTCAACTCCAAGTACTCGAGCCAGAAGTAGTTCTGGCGTTTGACCAGCCCATCAAACATCTTCTGCGAGTTGCTCTGTGTACTGCGGTTCTCAAGTCGGCTGGAAGAGTTTTCCAGAATGTGCCTTGCAGTGGTGAGATTCTCGACAATCTCGTCCATGCATTCCACTCCTGCAAATGCATACGCCATGAGTTGAGCTTGTGCCACGTATAAGTAAGTCTCTGGCTGTACCTTCAAGATGAACGAATGACCTTTTCCGAGGCGTCCCGCTACTGCCTTTTGTAGTGCCTCGAACGTTTCTAACACCGCCACAGCAGATTTTGGCAACTGCGCCAAGCTGAACAATGTGCACAGGTACAGCACGGAGAACCCGTCTACTGGGAGGGCCTGAATGGCCGATCCAAACACCTTTTGGGCACCGAAGGACACTTCGGTGTTGACGACATCGCACCAATTACTGATGACCTCAGTCACAACCTGCGCTGCTCTCCGTAGGTCCCCTCTTCGGAGGCACGTTCTCAAAAAGGCGTTGATGTGTCGGGGGCCCACTATCAATTCGCACTCACTCCGACAAGCCCAGGAGCGTTCCAACGCGAGACGAAGGTAGCGTTCCGCTCGGTTCTCGTCAAAGCGAGCCAGATTGATCATTTTGAAGCATAGACCTTCGTCGGCCCGAGAGCGCAGAAAAAGCTCGTCCATCAGGTCCTCTCTGCTCGCGCGTTGTAAAAATTCCATGCCCGTGATGGCTTCCGCTCTAGACGCCCTGCCATCAGATGTCCCCAGGCTCTGAAGGGCTGGGCACATGGAAATTAGACTCTCCAAGCATGACGCTGGCTGAGGTGCGAGTTTAGGAGAGGCCGTCGGCACTGCAAAGGCTTCTGCAACGTCCTGACGCGCAAGTACCCGCCGCCGTTGGTTCTTGATTTTCCGGCGATCTTTACGAATAGCCACCGATTTTTCAATCTTCCTCGCGATGAACTCTTTTTTGCGTAGCAGTTTGTCTTTCTGGACATCAGCAGTCTTTGGCGGTCGTTTCTCGCGTCGAGAGGCGTTCTTCTTCTTGAGCTTGTGAATGGACCGACGCTTTTTTGGTGCCTCCATCAATTCCAACTTTTCTGGCCATCACTGAACTGTGCGTAGAACTGGCAGCAGCAGCAAGCTACATTGCATCTGTGACTAAATCTTGGCTTTGTGCCGGTCATGCTCAACTCGCTCGTTTCCAACAGCCTTACAGAACCCAGTGTACCTCCAGGATACGGACATGTGCCGCCCAGTCAGAAGCCTGGCACGGAACATATCTGGAACACTGCTATGCTGCTGTGAGTCTAAGGTATGCAAACCACAGTCTTAAGTTGAAGCGAGTGACTGACTGCCGAGCTGTTGTCGAGCATTACCTTGCGAGCAACAAGAATTGCCTATCAGGCATGCTGTTGCTATCTTACGTCGACGAGGCTGATGGCGAGCTCATTGACGCAGTGGACCAGTGCTACAGTCTGCTTAAACTGGAACCGCACTGGCCGCCTGCGGTGAAACGGATTGCAGATCTGGAGAGTCGATGTATCATTCCGCCTATGCATCTGTACTGGAGAATCCTCGCTCTGGATCGGATGCCGAGAGACCTCTATCAGCCTATGGACCACTTCACTGACGAGGCCCGTTTGCAACCGCTGTACGACGAGAGACACCGGAAGCTCGATAACGAGACCCAGATACTGACATCCATGGAGCCGTCACCGCCCTTCCGCATGGTTGTGTGCGAACTGACGGAACCAGGAGACCTCCTCGCCTCGATCACGCCGGTCGCGTGCGCCGTGGACCCTCTGTGCATGCCAGAGACCTTATGTTTCCATTGTTTACAGCCTACAGCAGGCATGCAACGCGTTAGCTGCGCCGTCAATCCTGAGAGTTGCCCATTCCACTACTGCTCTCAGGCATGCATGCTGGAAAATGCGCATGTGCACAACGTTGAGTGCGGAATCGTAGCCAACGGCCTTTATGCTATCGCCCACGAGGTGAACCTGGACCCCGAAATGCTGCTTCTGATCCTGCGTGTGCTATTCCGGTTCAGACATCAGAAGCTGCTGCAGTCAGCAGTGTCGCTGGAATTCCAAGAGACGCTGAAGCTCTCTCACACGGCGGAGTTCGTTCGAACACGCATGCCGGAGCTGTTTGAAGATTTGACACGACTGAGTGAACTCTTTGAGCAGATGCTGGGCCCCGAGAACCTCGCGTTCATGTCGTCTGCCGAACTGCTTACTGTCCTGGCGGCTGTCCACCAGAACGCTGTAACTGTTGACTTGGATAGTGGTCAGGCATGTCACCTTGCGTACGGACTGTTCTACTCCCCTCTAGTAGCCGAATACCACCACAGCTGCAAGCCTTCAGCACTGGTTTCGTTCGGACCGGTACTCGCCTTAAGGGCAGCAGTTGTTCTGTTCCGAGGCGACTGCATCAGCATCGACTACAACCGCCGAGTGATGCAACCGTTGGTGGCACGTAAACATGGCAGAGCCAGCGCTCGAGTTCTCTTTTGCAAATGTGAACGGTGTATTACGGCGACGGATGATCTGCTTTTCCTCAACGGACTGAGCTGCGTTCGTTGCGCAAGGGGTTGGGCTTGTCCCAGCCTCCCAGCGGCTACGCGAGCTTTGTTAACCATGACTGACAAGGAGGAAGACGACACAAAGGACGCTGCGTGGTTCTGCAATGTGTGCGGCCCCATACGGAACCGTACTGCCGCGGTGGAGTTCACTCGGCGGCAACAGCTGATTGAAAAGGCCTACCAAGATGGGTTAGACCTCAGGGAGTCTCAGAGAACGATGGAATTGCGTAGAGTGTGGAAGGCCTTCTTGGATGAAGCGTCTCACTACTATCACCCCAACCACCACCTGCTCTTCAGGATACACCTCCACCTCGCTGGTCTGCATCTTCGCGAACCTCAGCGCGACCCTTTGCGTGCACTCACCTGCCTCCGAAAAGCTACCATAGCGGTTCGTCGGTGCTTGCCACCTTTCACAGCCACGGCGGCAGGTCTCCATCTGTTGTTGGCGCTGGTAACACTGGAATGCAAGGCCCTCTCGGCTACACGTGACCACCTCGCAGCCAGAGACGCGAAGCAGCAGGCGCTGACGCTGGCTATTACCGCTTCGTGGGAGTTCCGAGTGTCTAAAGGGGCAGGATGCCCCTGTTGGATGCAGGCTATGCGGGTGCTTCGACGCGTGGCTATCCACGTGGGTGCTTGCACGCCTCCAACACGCCTCAGCGCGGCGCAACAATCTCGGGAACTGGCTCTCTCCGCTCTCCGCAGCGTTTATGAGGACCCAACTCTGCCTCCTGACGCGGTGAAGCAGTGGCTGAAGTACGATATTTACCGTCCCATGTATCTCGCTGCCGTCGGTGGCAAGCTTCGCGAGTTCAACATTCTGACTGAAGGACTGCCGCAAGAGGCTTACCACGAGTTGAAGCATCTGGGAACGGGGATGACGCTGCTTATGGCCGCCGCGTCACATGGCCACGTGCGGCTCACCGCCGAGATCTTACGACGGATGCACCCTATGAGTATCCTAGCCACCACTGAGACGGGTCTTTCGGTGGTGCACTTACTGGTGCAGTTCCCTCTTGAGGATCTGGGGGAATGTACGTTCTGCTCGCTTGGCATGCGATGCGTCAATCACGCCAAACGCCCTGCTGCGGTGCATTTCTTGCCGCAAGTCGATGACTTGCTAACAAACGAGGAGAATCCGGAAGTCCTTCCAGGTCGCTGGTCCAATCGACTATCGTCCCAGTTCTCCGGCGTCCACGAACGGCAAATCCGTGCCCTGTCGCGGATTTTAGCCTGCGTTGCGCAGTTCGACGCCTCCTGCGGGAGTGATAAGCCAACGGATTGTCTGCTCTCTAATGAGTCTCGGCTCGAAAAGGTGATCTCTCTCGAGGATCGCGGATTGTCTAGTCCAGGTCAGCTCTTCCTTGGGACCAGGCCTAGCGGCCAAGATGACCTGCCAGAGGACCCTGTCGTATCGGTCGACAATGTGGACGTTTCCTACATCCAGTATCGGAATCAGGTTTCCGAGATGCAGCAGCGCCACCGCCAGCCGGGGCATCGGCCAGGTCGTTGGGTGCGGGTGGAGACAGAGTCCTCTTCGACCAGCACTCCGCAGGCAGAGCAGATTGGGACGCATCTCCAACGACTTTCACAAAAGCCAGCAACGAGGGCTACTGTGACATTCGGGGACAGCAGAGTGCTGATCCCTTCACAGAAGCGAGGGGAAAAGGCTGACCGCAAGAAGGTATTCGAGCGGCGGCAGTTGGGCGCTCGCCAACGGTTCAGTCGCGAACCTGTAGCACACGCCGCGCCCGTGGAAAACTGGGACGAAGATAAATACGAGTACGACGAGGACGACTATGAGTACGATGCCTATGAGGAGGGTGAATATGAGTACGAGGAGGGAGATTATGAGTACGAGGAGGGCGACTATGAGTACGAGGAGGGCGACTATGAGTACGAGGAGGGCGACTATGAGTACGAGGAGGGCGCAGACAGAATGACTACAGTTTTAAGCAGAAGCACGAGGGGCGTTGACAGCGTGAAACTTTACGACTTCCGAAAGTCGAGAGGTGTTGCCGATGAGCGCCCTGCCGAAAGTCGACGGCGCGTGGCCAGGAGACGGGCCCGACGGCAGCGCCGCCGACAGGAAAATATCGCGGCACGAGGGGGTCTCCCGTACCTCGAAGGTGACCAACGGAGACCCGCGCCTGACGCTGGCGGCGGAGGAGACCTACCCACCTCTCGAGCCATGAATAGCCTACTCAGTCGCAAAACTCACCCTTCCGTGGGACACAACACTCCAGTCCACCTTGCAGCCCTCAGCGGCAAGACAGAGATGCTGAAGCTACTACTGCAGTACAATGCTCCTGCCAGCGAGCTGAACGCGAACAACGAGCTGCCGCTGCACCTGGCAGTGCGTAGGGGGCACACGGAGGCTATCCGAGAGCTTCTGACATGCAACCGCGGGCTAGAACTCCGCGACTGCAGTGGCCGGACGCCACTCCACGTCGCTGCCTTCCATCTCAACGCACTTCCAGTGAGTCTATTGTTGTTCCATGGGGCTGACGCGGGCTCTCTGACCTCGGAAGGGTGTACTGTATACCATGTCGCGTGCGACGGGCTTGCCGACGTGACTCCACTATTAACGCGAGTGGGACTTGAGTCATCATATCCACTGGGAGGAGCAGCTTTTTCCCGGTTGATTCGGCCTCGCCAACAGCTGGAACCCGAAATCATTTTTCGCCGGCTGGAGCGAGCGCGTGATACTATGCACGTACTCCTGGAGAAGTCACCGAAGTCAGTACTTCGCGTGACGAACCCAGAAGGCCGAATCCCGTGCGAGTACATCGTGGACTGTCTTCATCGGTTGCTAAACAGTCGAATCCCAGGCCGTGCAGAGGAGAACGAGGGATGGAATAAGGTCGAAACCGGCTTTCATCAACTTAGTTTCATGCTACAACCCATGGCGCTGCCCGTGAAAAGCCCCGAGGCGGATATTGTCGCGCCTAGCGCCACTCCTGTCCCCACCACGTTGGAATCAGCACCCATAACTCCGAGATTAGGCATTCCTTCCCACAAAGGAAAGCGACGCCGCCGAGTTTCCCGTCACTTCATACGGCTGGCTCGGACCCAGGACAGGCTCGTCAGTGTGTCAGACACTGACAGCTATACGCCAGGCGCAGTGCAGACGGTGATGGTGCCAGGTCTCCTCGGCGAGGCGACACAACGACAGGACCTAGAGCCAGCGTCCACCAGGGAGAAGGCAGTCACCGAGGTACTCCTTGATGCTGAGCAGTCAGTGAGAGGGTCCACGGCAGACCGAACAGTGCTGTTCTTTGACCCAACCGCCAAAGACACTGTGGTGCTCTTGGAGAACGACGAGGGAGAGGCGAACGAGAGCCATAGCTACGGCTACGTGCCAAGGGATCTTGTCGAAGAATATATGGCTCGGGATAAAGAGCAGGACACCATTCAGTTCGAGATCACGCCTGTCTAGGAGGGGGAAAATTGCAACTGATTCATCACGCCAGAAACCATTGGTGTATCACTTTGTCTAAATTCTAGGGGACATGTCACAGCTCTTCGAAAAAAGCAGCTCGAGTCCC
>NW_027151269.1:0-1177 GCF_019968955.1 Porospora cf. gigantea A | reverse complement strand
CGCTGTACTCCTTTTTCACTGTTGTGGGCTACTTTTCTGGCGTCTTTTTTAACTTGCTCGGGCCCAAGCCGTTGTTCCTCTTTGGGGGTCTCACCTATGCAATCTACGCCGTCTGCGCGTATTTCAGTGACAAAGGTTACTGGGTTGGGGCTATTGGAGGTTCTGTGTTGGGTATCGGCGCTGGTCTCTTCTGGACCGCTCAAGGTGCTATCATGATGGCGTACTCCACACCTGACCAGAAGGGAGCCTTCATTCGAAACTTCTGGATCATCTTCAACCTGGGAGGGGTTTTCGGAGGAATTCTTTCGATGGCTCTCAATTGGAACACCGTGGGAGGTGGTGCCAATCCGTCTTCGTACTTCACATTCATCGCTCTGATGATTATCGGTTCCATCTCTTCAATATTTCTGCTCGTGGACCCCAATAAGGTAACCAAGAAGGATGGAAGTCCAGTGATCTTTGAGAAGGCTACTGGCGCCAAGGAGGAGATCGTTGCCGCCGTCAAAGCTATCACTGACCCCTTTGTCATCAAGATGATGCTCTTCTTCTTCGCGTCGAACTGGTTCTACACCTACGAGTTCCAGGGCTACAATTCTATGCTCTTCAACGTTAGAACCCGCGGTCTCAATTCTGGACTCTTCTGGGGTGCGCAGATGCTCGGCGCTACTTTGACAGGGTTCATCACCGACAAGAAAGGCTGGGCCATGAGGAAGAGAGGAGTCTACGCCTTCTCGTGGAACATGGTGAACCTGGCCGTCGCGTGGGGCTCTGCGTTCATTGTTAACTACACTGTCAAGTGCGGTACTGACGGTGGAAAGGGTTGGGAGAAGGGCGAAGGGGTCTGCGGCTTCGACTTGCAGGACAGCAACTATGTCGGCCTTGTGATTGTCTTTATTCTGATGGGTATGCAGGATGCTGTGTTCCAGTCCTTCTGCTACTGGGTCATGTCGGCAGCCGCCGGCAACAGCATCACTCGCAATGTGAAGTATGCTGCCTGTTATAAGGGAATCCAGTCCCTAGGCGCTACCATTGCGTGGGCTACTGATCTCATCGCGACCTTCAAGTACGAGCAGCAGCTCTATGTGGGCACGATACTCTCTGTTGTCGCTTCAGTCCCAACGTACTTCGCTCTGGATCACATCATTGAACCGGAGGATTACGAGGATTACGAAGACGA
>NW_027151268.1:0-1177 GCF_019968955.1 Porospora cf. gigantea A | reverse complement strand
CCTGAAGCTGGTGGTACAGCGTCTGCGACGTCTGGGCGTAGGTCATCTTCGCCTTTACGCTGGCTGAGTCAGGCGACCAAAGAATGTAGACGATCTTGCCTTTGTGGTCCCAAACAATGAACCGCGAGTCGTCAGTGGGCAGCTTAGCGCAGAGGCTGTCCGCTGTCTTCTCAGTCGTCTCCGTCACCTCAACGATGACCTCCTTGCCATCATCAGACAACTTCATGATGATCCACTGGTATTTGCGTTTCATCTTGAGAGCCTGGAAGGCGTCGGTGACCTCGCTGCTGATTATGAGAGACATTGTTGTTGATTGTGATTGCTATTTGTTGCGTGCTATTAGTTCATTTGTGGGGTGCAGGGGTGATTAAATAGTTTTGTCACACTGCAACCGAGGCCCAATCAGATATACTCTGTGCTGCCTGCCCACCAACCATCAGAGGTTCATCGTTCTTGTGCAAGAGGCTTCTGAGTGTTCTTCGCATGGAGGACATCACAGGGTTCCTAACTGGTTCCACACGGCCGAACAGGAACGACTCCAGATGGCCAAAAGAGTTATCTGCGCTTAGACTCTTTAGCTGTCGGTCCAGCTGCCTTGCCAGTTCTGGATACAGGTGCCACGCAGGGCTCACGTCGCAGGTGCATTACCATGTGCACGAACTCCTCAGCAGGGAATGTTCGGGTGTCAAGAAAGACTGTCTCCTTGTTGCTGCATAGAGCCGAGGGCGCAACCTCACGCCGTGTACAGACGCACTCCGTTGAGTGGCGCGGCCATCGGCGTGTAAGTTCCCAACAATTTGTGTAGCCGGGTTGTAAGGTGGACCCACACAGATGCAGGCAGTTCTGACACGTCCGTCCACCGGTCGCTGTGGATGACGTTGAGCATGGATAACGACTGAGTTAGGTCGCGAGCCATGACTTGCCTTATACAGGCTCGGACCCCTCAGCACCAGTTGAGGCACGAAGTACTCCTGCTCTTCGAAGGACATCACCAGCGTGGCCTCTTTAACTTGCAGCCTGCTGCAGTAAATCAACACTGGTACGGGCAGAGGGCCTGTAGGAGGCCCAGCCACGAGCTTTCGTTCGGTGAGCACCACATGTTGTGCCCACCCCTGGAATGTGGTCTCCTGAATGTCATGCGCTGGCTGACCGACGAGCCTCTCTAAGAGTAGGCGCT
>NW_027151267.1:0-8117 GCF_019968955.1 Porospora cf. gigantea A | reverse complement strand
GAGGGCACATACCCTCTCTGTTAGCATCGACACCACCAACGGATTCAACTTGCTTGAGGCTTGTGGTGGTCGTGCGCAGAGCAGTGGTACTTGATAATGTCTGGTTCGGTAACGCTGCTGCCGGCGGAGGCGACCAAAGCAACTTGAGCGCAATCCACACGTTTATGGTCCCAACGACGAAAAACGCCCTCCTCCACGAAATCATTACGACTAATTAACTCTGAATTGTGGAACACATCGTCGACCACCAACACAATATTCATTTAGCGGTGTCCGGCTGGCACAAAGAAAGATCATCGCAATCGTTGCATTCTTCTCGAACTAGTGCGTTTGGGGTGCATTTTCCCCAACAGAAACTTCCTCTCCAACGACAAAGTGAAGTTGTGACTTCTGTAGTGGTGTCCTACATTTTCTGACGACTGGTCCAGGGAGCCTTAGGTAGACTCTGGATCCTCCTCTGGGGGGGGGCACATACCCTCTCTGTAAGCAGCGACACCAACTTAGTGACTTCGGGGTCATGAAATGGGTAAGAGAAACCCGAAGAGGAGTAAAGAACTGCTTAGGGTGACAACATGTTTATTATTCATATAAATAGGAATAATTTTCATAATATGCGCGTATCGTCCTACCAATCGGACCCGTACGCAATACTAGAGGCTGTGATGACCTACACTGTTGGGACACCGGACCCCCTCAGTGGGGAACCACTCCAGAAAGGTCACCCTCGTACCTCTGCCTACGACGATCTGACCCTAAGCCCGGTTGTGAACGCTAGGCCTCTCATTCCAGAGATGCCGGAAATGACCCCGGATGAGACAGAGGCTGAAGTGAAAAAGCTGGTCAAGGAGATCAAGGATGGAATGGATTCCGAGGAAGAGAAACATTGGATCTTTGCCCCTGAAGCAGGCACTGCTGTCAAGAGGGTCATATTCGTCTTTGGTGTGCCCTCTCGCATAAGCCACCTCTTTCGTGTGCCCGCTGGCATAAGCCACTTTTTTGGCAGCCGGATTCTCCTAGATCCCATAGCGCAGCAACATTTGACAACAGTATCACGAAATGAAGATGGAGTAGCCTTGGTGGTGCTGAACCCCAAAGTGATTTTTCCCGACAAGGAACAAAAGCGAGGAACTAACTTCTGGTTCACCCAGCTCGACAGTACTGTGGCAGAGGACGAGGCCAGCCTTCTCTCCTGCGTCGAGGCGATAAATCTCTCCATTGACAAAATCATGAAGGAGCTCAAGATCCAACCAGCGAATACCTACTTCTTTGGACTATCCAGAAATATGGGTGGATTGGCTGCAGCGGCGGCGCTCACTCGTCCCGAGAAGTTCGGAGGCGTTTTCCTGCTCGATTCTCCGCTCTTCAACCGAAGGAAAGTCGCGAACGGAGACGTTCCCACCAACAAGGAAACGCCAGTTCATCTAATTATCACTAGAGACTGCTCCAAAGGCCTCATGGCCATTACTGAAGTCGTTCTCAAAGCAAAAGGCGTCTCTGTAACCCATTCATTCAAGCGTGGAGATTCCTTCGAATCGGATTTCGACACGCTTAACGAGGCACTTAAAAAAAAGGAACAAGATTAATGATGAATGAATGTTTATTGGCGTCAACGAGACAAATGATTTTATCTGGATACGGTCGGCCATAGAATTTTGGCGACGAGAGAGACGAGACAGGAATCTGTGTCTCAGTAATTAGAATTATCCCCACCTAAAGAATACCACGCAGAGCTAATCATAACAGATACGTACAAAAGACACAAATCAGTATTTCCATGGCGTTCTTGTGTCAACGGGATTCCTACCTGAAGGAGGTGACCACCAAGGTGGTGGCGTGTCAACCCGCCAAGCGCAAACTGGTTTTGGGGGGCAAGAAGCAGAATGTATCGGGGTTCACTGTGGAGCTTGAGGAAAGCGTCTTCTTCCCAGAAGGCGGGGGTCAGCCTGGTGACCATGGTCAGGTAAACGACGCCACGGTGCTGGATGTCCAGCGTAGTGGGCCAAAGGCTCTGCTGTTCGTCGACAAGAGATTAGACGTGGAGAGCACGGCACACTGCAACCTAGACTGGACAAGGCGGTACGACCACATGCAGCACCATACAGGGCAACACCTCATAAGCGCTGTCTTTGAAACACACGGAATGAACACAGTTTCATGGGAGTTGGGGCGGGAGCTTTGCTACATTGAGGTCGACGTTGCCAGTGACGACCCGCGCCTAGATAGGGCGGTCCTTGACGGCATCGAGGACGAAATGAATCTCTACATCCAGGACCGCCGCCATGTTACTGTCGTCGAGTTCGACAAGGGGAGCTGCCTGTTCGATAACTTTCGCACCCGTGGCCTGCCAGAGGATGCCGCGGGGCCCTTTCGTATGGTGGAAATCGCTGGACTGGATCAAGGATTATGCTGCGGGACACACTTAAAGTCTCTGGGGGAGTTACAGTGCGTGAAGCTTCTGGATGTAGAGCGATCAAAGAGCACTCAAAGCAAAATCTGGTTCACAGTTGGGCGCCGAATGCGCCAGTACATGCAGCAGATGTTCAGCCGCGAGAAGGTTGTCTGCCAGGCTCTGAAAAGCAGCCCGAGCGAGATACCCAATGGGCTTGAAACAATGCAGGAGAAGCTCAAGTCGTCCAAGCGCTGCTTGGTGGAGATCACCGACAGTCTGCGCGATTTGGAGCTACAGCGCGTCAAAGAGGCTCTCCTTCGCTCTCAAGCATTAGTTTTCGTGCGGCATAAGGGGGTAGGGGGCGACTTCCTCAACTACCTTGTGACGCACAGCGGCATTGAGGCATCCGCCCAGAAAGGCGCTGTGCTCGGGTTGTTTGTTGCAGAAACGAATCCTACTGACGGCCAGATCGTCATTGTCCACTCAGATGAATTTGTTTCTGACGGTTTAACAGAGCTGAAAGAAGCACTGGAGCTTGTTGGAAATTCAAGAGGAAACCGATTTCAGGGCAAATGTCGCAAGCTGCAAGCCCTTCCGCGTGCGCTCGAGCTGCTTCAGAGTCGTGGCTGGGTTCTTAAATGTGACTGAGCGACCAAAACCGTGACGCAAATTAGTATTTACCGGCTCAACGACGTTGAATGGCGTCGAATATCACTGGGGCTTCCACATCTGAGGTGAAGTCCTTATCGTTCGGGGGCTCCCGGACGAGCGCCAATACAGGTGTGGGATTCGCTACTGCCAAACCTGGCGAGAAGCCGTATCTCACAATCAAGCCTACAGGAAAGGACGTCTTTCAAATATGTCCGCAGATGAGAAACGAATTCCAACGGATTCAATCGTTTCTTGAAAGCAATGATAGGATGTCAGACGAGATCCAGGCCAACCTGAATAAGCTCCAGACAACGGCGAAAGAGACCTTCCGTTCGGCAGAGTCGCTGAGAGACGACATGAACCGTCTGTCTGGCGACCAGATCCGCGTTGATGAGGACCTTAGTAAGGTCGACGCGCAGGTTAATGACCTACGGAAGCAAGAGCTCAACTTCCAACACACCATGGAAAGAGCGTTGGGAGGTGAGATTTGCCAAGTTCCCTTTTTGGAGTACATGAATTGCGTACAGCACCTTAAAGCCAGGCTGAGCGCCCTGACCGTTAATGTAGCAGATGCCAGACAGGCAATGGACTACCTGGCGCAGACTAATCATGAGGAGGAGTGGGACGTACGGGCGGTCGTTTACACAGTTTCGATGCTCTTGTTCGGCAGGTGATCCAATCCCACAGTCACCAGTACTACGCAGTGAAGAAAGCATTTGACTCGCTGCACAAGGAGCTGGAGTCTCTAAGTCAGAAGAAGAAGACGCACGAACGAGTTCTGGCGTAGTTCGAGACAAGTCAGAGAGTTCGAGTCAACCATAGTGCACTACTCCAGAAGACAAAAAGCGAAGAGAGACGAATCGTCCGTTAACAACAGCTGCTTGCACACCTCAGGGGTCGGAGGCACCAGGTAGACGACTGGGTCTCCCTCCACGAGACCCAGTCGTTGCTTGGCTTGCAGGTAGCGAGTCAACGCATCCAATCCGTCCTCAGACCCTTCCTCCGCCGAAATTCTCCACACTCCGAAAGGGTCGGAGCCTCGCTTGTTCAACTGCTCCTTTGACACGCGCTTTAAATGTGATAGCAGTCGATCGAACGGAGCCCGAACTGCGATGTCCACCGTCGAGGGTCTGATAAGAGACAAGCCACGGACTCACGGTTGTAGACGAGAGCTGCCTCGGATGAAGTGCGCTCGAACCTTGCACATATCCTGCCCTCGTTTACTCAATGAGCACAGGACGCTCTCGGTTGGCTTGGGAGACACCTGCTTAGAACTCGGAGACGCGGTTCCTCGCCGTCGGGTTGAATGTGCCTCTTTGTTCTTGGGAGATGGCGAGTCCCTAGTGCTCGCCGAGGGTGACTCACTCAGTTTCCGCTTTTTTGCGCTCGTTGGCGATGTAGGCTCCTTAGGCCGTTTGTAAGATGTGTAGTTCTCATACCCTCTCCGGGAGCTGTCCGCCGGCCTAGGTTGCTTGACCTTCCCGCCTGCTACCACAGAAGTTAGGTAGATGTGAAGCGATTGAACCGTGATATCGTACTGCTTAAGAATGTCCAAAAATCTGGAGTCATTCAGCAGTTGCTCGCCCTTGTTGTCCAAACGGTCACTCACGTGCACCTCTGACGGCTTCCACTCGCCCTCAGGGCCTTCAACAGGTCCGCCAAAACTGCTTCCAAGTGGGTACCTTGTGGATGACAAGAAGGGAAGTTGGGTGGAAACGGTCACCCCGCCGCTGCACATTTCACAGGCAGAGAAATCCAGGTTCAGTACAGAGCCGCAGCTGCATCTCGAATTCTGGTGTCACTCACACGCCGAATCCGAACAGCGAGTTTCGAGCCTTGATGGCATCTGCCTTCTTCTCGTACACCATGAAGATGCATGCTCGGGGCCCCATAACGCGGTAACGACTAATAGGACCGAAGTGTCGGAACACTCGGAGCAAATCGAAAAGAAAGTGGTCTGTTTCAGGGAGCACAGAGTCCGACAGGGCATCGAGTTTGGCGCAACCTATCCAGAGGGTGGAACTGCCTCTCAACGGCCCCGTGAACTCCGACGTCACTGTGCCAAAGAGGTCTGGGATGTCTGCCAGCTTCTTCAAACTCTCTATGACCGCCATCTTGTCCAGCGAGTGGTCTGAAGGATCGCACGCAAGGATGAAGTTCGGGGGTTGCAGTCCCTTGGATCTGTATTCCGCTGCGATCGACAGCCATTCGCGAGCAACTCGCAAAAAATCCTTCAGTCGTGACTGCGCCTCGCGCGCCGATTTCCAGGTCTTCATCGAGAGGTGTACACATGTGTCGTCTTCAAAAGAAATGAACCGTACTTCCGACGGACGGTCGATGCCGGCTACAGCACGTAACGCGTCGGACACCTCTCGTGTGGTCAAAGCGGCTAGCCTGGGCTCAAGATGACGAAGGAGAATGTACCTGTGTAAAGTGATAGAAATCCCCACCGGTTACTCAGATGAAACTTCTGTGAAAG
The DNA here is from genome assembly GCF_019968955.1 of Porospora cf. gigantea A. Lineage (NCBI taxonomy): Eukaryota > Apicomplexa > Conoidasida > Eugregarinorida > Porosporidae > Porospora > Porospora cf. gigantea A. Next base: position 2,598 of record NW_027151267.1, on the reverse strand, counting down.
CTTTTTGTAGTCCGCGACGTGACCCTCGAATGACTGTGCAGAGAACGGTAAAAGCTCACCATGTCTTCGCTCCACATGGACACTGGAACCAGCAGACGACTCTGCAGGGAGGTGCTCGAACCAGAGCAGATCTCGCCCTCCTCCTCTGACTCGTGACACGCAATAGTCATGAATTAAAATGTCTGCGTCCGGGATCCAACCGGCCAGCGACGTGTTGAAGGCTCTCGTCACCCAAGAATCAAAACTACATCAACCTGTTGACTAATTCCGAACCGAAGAGACGCAATCTTACCCCACATCAATAGTGCTGTGCAAGTGTTATTCCGATATCGGATTGTATGTCGTCCGCAGCGTCGGAGGTTACGAGGAGGCTTGCCAAGGAGGATATATCGTCCGGGTCGGAGTCCTACGACCTAACCAATGATGGCTCGGAAAGCGGGTCCCTGGTTTCGGACGCCACGCTATCATCTGACGCTGAGGCTGTGGCGAGCTCGAAGCCGTGCAACCCCAAGGTAATTTTTGCCATGAAGATTGTGCTTATTCTGGGATGGTTCGCATATGTGATCGCGTCCATCGTCATTTCGGTTCAGAAGGGAATTATGGCTACGCAGTGGCCGGTTCTTTTCTTCACTGCCGTCGGCGTCCTTTATTTTGTTGTGCATAAGTTCAAGAGGCAGACTGTCGCTATCATCTGGAATCCATGGGGCCCCAAAGTACGGGATGTTGTGCACCGGTTCAAGAGACCTTGGGGATTTGTATTGTTTGGAGTCGTCTACGCTGCGTTCATCATTCTGTGGGTGAGCTTAATGCTGGAAGAGTGGGATCAGTGCGTATCGCTATTAGGTATCGCGTTTTTCGTTCTCACGGGGTGGATTTTCTCGAAGCATCCGAGGCGAGTTCGGTGGAGATCTGTCTGCTGGGGTCTCACCATCCAAACCTCTCTGGCTCTTCTAATTATTCGGGTCCCTGTCGGCTACGACGTCATGAAGTACCTCTCTGATCATGTGGCCTACTTCCTTAACTATATATCTGGCGGGGCCAGTCTTGTGTTTGGTGGCCCTAATGTTGTCTCCGGATATTCCGACGCCTTGTACTGCCCTACAGTCGCAGAGATGGCCAAGGGCGTCTCCGCCCCTGATCTTTGTTTTCAGAACGGTATCCAGCTTATGGGTATAACTCTTCTGGACTCCAACTTCAAAGTCGTCACTCCAGCTCAAACCCTTATGAGCTTCGCCACGACCGTAATTCCCACGGTGATTTTCTTCTCCTGCTTCATGTCGGGACTGTACTATCTTGGTGTGGTGCAAGTCATCATCAAAGGAATTGCTTTCCTTCTGAAGCACAGCATGGGGACGTCTACTGGCGAGTCAGTCAATGCAGCTGCTAACATTTTCGTGGGTCAGACCGAAGCTCCACTTGTGATTAAGCCCTTCCTCCATCTGATGTCGGCCTCGGAGATCCACGCTGTCATGACTGGAGGCTTTGCCACCATTGCCGGTGGGGTGATGGCTGCCTACATTTCCTTTGGAGTGAGTCCAGGCCACCTGATCACGGCATCAGTGATCGCAGCACCTAGTGCTCTCGCTATGTCGAAGCTGTACTACCCCGAAATCGGCAAACCCTCGGGTGATGACAAGGAGAGTCTGAACGACGCTCTGTATGCGGGCAAGAACCAGTACAACGGGCTACTCGAAGCGATGGCCGCAGGTGCGTCGGATGCTATTCCTTTGGCACTCAACATCGGCGCCATGTTGATTGGATTCATGTCGATTCTTGAGTTCCTCAACGACTTCATCAACTGGCTCGCGGTCTGCATCGATTGGCAGCGATGTGACATCTTAGTCGAGGGTTGTACCAATCCCAAGGTGACGTTGGACTTCCTTCTAGGAAAGATCTTGTCCCCTATTACGTGGATGATGGGTGTCCCATGGAAAGATGCGGATAAGGTCGCGGCGTTGATCGGTATGAAGACTATCGTGAACGAGTTCGTCGCTTTCACTGGTCTCTCGGATCTCATTAACGAACGGGACGACTGCCTGGAGTTCATCAAAGAAGGGGGTTCGGACGAGTGCTTGGAAACCTGCGTCGGAGAGAGGTCCATTGTCATTGCTACATATGCACTATGTGGCTTTGCCAACCTGTCTTCGATAGGCATTCAGCTAGGCGGACTATCTGGTATATGTCCTGAAAGGCGGTCGGTGTTCGCCGCGTGTGCTTTCAGGGCTCTGGTGGCGGGCACCGTGACCTCACTGATGAGCGCGTCGATAGCGTCCTTCATCTACGAGCACGGACGCGACTTCAAGTAATCGCAGCAGTGATCACGAGAATTTTTGTGACTGTTAATTCGCATGTGTCGATAAAGTATTTGGTGGAGTCTATCAGAAGCAGGCATCAATTTTCAAAGATCAGCAAACGAATATGTGTTCTTATCCAAGTGAATAGTATGTATTCATATCTAAGCGAATAGTATGTTTTCTTATCGGACGCCGACCCACGTTGCGAGAGTCGAAGAAAATGCAACTCCCTGGCTACCGACTACTTCCTTGGATGTGGATTTTGTGACTAAAGAAGCCAGAAAGGCCACTGAACATCTTTTGA
>NW_027151266.1:0-1180 GCF_019968955.1 Porospora cf. gigantea A | reverse complement strand
CGTCCAGCATGGAGCGGAGCTCCTCCTGGAGCACTCGCTGCTGGGCGGGGGTGAAGGACCGGGGCCGTGTGACGATCGGACGATCCGAGGTGACGGAGATACGATGGCTCATAGCCTGGGCGCAGCCCCGTCGCTCCCCCCTCCAGAGCCCATCGTATCTCTGCAAAAGCTGCTGGAGGATCGCCTGCCCTTCCTCGGAGGCATTCGTCTCGAGGAGCTCCACCGCCTTCTCTTGCGCGTCTCCCGACGGGGGGGCGCGACTCGGTTCTGCACCCGGGGCGTCCTCCTGTTCTTGGGAGGGGGCTCCCGGGGGAGGGGCGTGAAGATCTTCGCCCGGGGGAAGGGGCGCCTGGATCGGGATGGAATCGACCTGCTTGGACTCGGAGTGCGGGGAACTCAGGGGTGGAGAGGGATCGGTTTGGGTGGGAACGGATTCCTCCCCGAGGTAGCCGCTCAGGGGGAGCACGAAGCCGCAACCGGTGTAGTCCGTTCGCGGGCCGTACTCCCAGGCGGGGGCAAAAAACTTCGCATGAGGGTTGCTCCTAGCCTCTGACTTGGGGCCGGGGCGGTTCCTCTTCCGCGACTTACTTCCGGACCGGGGCTTGCTTTCCTCCGGAACGAGGGGATCCCGCGCTGCCGGGGCTTCCCGGATTGTCGGCCGGGTTGGCGTGCCAGTTGTCGGCGAGGAGGTCTCCGCCGTCGTGTCTCAGAAGTCGCTTCCTCCCTGTCCGTGCGCCCGCAGGAGGGCGCTCGCTCTCCCGGGTTCGTTCGTCTTCGCGTTCCGTCCCTGGCCCCAATCGAGGGGCCGGGCCCCTCGGAGGGCCCGATCTTCCGGACGTGCCGTCGCCATCCCGAGGGGGAAAAGACGAGGCAACCAGTAGCCCCTTACTCAGCTCGGACTGTAAACTTTGTCGCGAACCAGGGAAAGGCGGGATCTGTCTCACTTCTGGGACCGTTGCCCAGGCATCCTCGATTGGACCCGCGGGGGCAGAACCCCGGGAGGGGGCCAGAGTTAGGCGGATGAGGCCGGCGGGCGAGCGGAGGGTCCCCTCGTGGGGTGCGTGCTCCAGGTATCCTTCGTGCATGAAGGGGAGGCCAATCACGATCCGTGCAGGGGGCCTGTCAACCAGCGCGAAGGGGCTCGAGACCGCTTCCCCTGTGGGCAGACATAGGGTCAGGG
>NW_027151265.1:0-1179 GCF_019968955.1 Porospora cf. gigantea A | reverse complement strand
ATAGACACGGCCGACTCTGACCCGTCTCGTCGCTCCGTGGTGTCTGATGCTGGTTGCCGTCGGCGTTGCGTCCGGCGCGGGATGTAAGTCATGTCGTCCACCATGATAAGGTTGATTAGGTTGGTTGAATTACACACGTGCAAGAATGTCTTTTAAAGCCATACATCCAGGGACTCCTGTGGGGTACTTTCATGGGGTTTCCCCTCACTAGTAAACACGATTTTCTTCGGGCATACAATCGTTGTACCACCTTTTATCTCTCGAATGACGGGCCAGCGGTCGGTTATTTGCAGTATATCCTCGATCGGGTGCGTACCCTTGAACTCGTCAAACAGAACAGTTGAATGGTGACCGTCTTCGTATCCGTCCCACCAACGAGGATTGAAAACTTGATATATAGCACCCACTGCTTCTGCACGGGCGGCCGATGTCTTGCCCGTGCGTGTGTTACCGAAGAAAATACAGACCTCTTTGGGGTCAGCGATCTCAGTTTCTTCGACTTCAACCCTTCTTTTATGAACCATCATGCTGCGGACTATCCGCTCGTATCGGAATACTGCGGCTCTGTGCTTTAGTACTAGACCTTGGAAGGGCATGCCAGCCTCAATGTCCGCGTAGATTGTTTCCAGATCGTTCCGCTTTCCTTGGTTGCTAGGATTTCCTTGTTCGAACAGGATCTGCTCCTTAGAACAGTAGGCTTTGTTATGTTCGTCTGAACCTTTCGAAATCTCGATGTGTGCCTTCGGCATTTTCGATTTCAATGTCGACCATTTGAGCCCATGTATGTTGACAAACCCTTGTAGGTGCTGATGGTTTGTTGTAGGTGCCACCTCTAGTCCGATGATGGCGTAGATAACTGTGCTTAAGCTCTGGATCCAGGCGATAACCAGATTGATATGCGTTGTCGTAGTGTCTTGGTCGGTGAAACAGAATCTCGACATTATGTAAATTTCCGGAATTTAGTGCACACAAGTTGTGCACACAGTAAAATTTCGTCGTTCGGCGTCATAGACGGAGCAAGCCGAGTGGTATATAAGCGTTTTGAAATTAGCTGGTTAGCACAGACTGGTTTTTTTGTTCTGAGAAAACACCCTAAAAACAACCTTATTCCCCCTCGGTGACGGCTTTTCGGCTGATGCTAGACCGTCTCACGTTGGTGATTCGGTCAAGGGGGGTGGT
>NW_027151264.1:0-8158 GCF_019968955.1 Porospora cf. gigantea A | reverse complement strand
TTCAGCACGTCCACGCCGGCTTCAGACGCGCCGTGGAGAGCCCTGAATGGAAGGTACGCAAGTCAGTGGTGCTGCTGGTGAGATTGAAGGGGCTGTTTCACTAGATATGCTTCATTGCGACCCGATTTCGGTTTTCCCTGCTGAGAGGACCGCATTTCGAAAGTCTGATCGACATCTCTTTCGCCGCCTTGCAGGACCGGCAAGCAGAAGTGCGGAGCACTGCAAAGAACAACCTGTCACATGTGCTGCTTGGTCTTGACGATCGCCGCTGCGCAGCCTGCCGGCAGAAATTTCTTTCAGTCGCGGGCGACCCCCGAGCCACCGGCGATGTGGCCCTATCCTCCTCCGAATTCGTACGGATTCATGCGGGTGTGCTTGGGCTATGTGCACTTGTCGATTCAGTTCCCTACACGGTACCAGTTTGGGTACCTGAGACTGTAGCTGCGCTTGCCCGGTACGCCAATGATCGCAGTGCAGACGTGATTCGGACTACTGTCCAAAAATGCCTCCAGGACTTTCTGCGCACTCACCAGGAGGCTTGGGAAGAGGTGAGGCTCGGCGCCAGGCCCTCACACAGCAGTTCAAAGCGCGGTTTTCAGAAGCACAGCTACTTCTGCTAGAGTCGTACAAAGGCAGACCAAGCTACTTTTCGTGATGTGCCTTGTCTCCGTGACAGATTGAACACGCTGCACTACGAACTAATTCACCCCATCCAACTTTGAGAGCACATTGAACTTGTCCACCAACAACCCGGCTTCCTTGGACTGAAAGTACATCGTCGTGGCTGTGTCGAAAACCGCTACGCAGCCCAAAGCCAACGCCCCATGGCAATGGCTTCCTCTAGGGGCACCCTCTCCGATCTCCACTGTGTGAGTCTTCACACTGGGTTTCGTTGAGAAGAAACTGTCATTCCCGTTTGGATCCGAGACAACGAAGTCGATTCGGCCAGTCATAGGCTTGATTGGTTGTGATATAATGGATCCGTTGACGATCAGGTAGCAATTAGCGAGGTTGGCGTCCACGACAACCTCCATCTGGCTTCTGTCAGGGTAGATAGCAGACGATGTTCGGAAATATACATTGACCCGTTGTCCATAAATCGCCTGCAAATCAGCGTCGTCTATCGAAATGATGGCGAATGGCGAGTCCACGCGGGTAAGCACGATCAGCGCGCCCCAGGTATAGAATCGAACCGATTCCACGTCGCCAAAATCCTTGAGCCACTTGGCGTCTGACCGGTACTTTACGCTAAGGGCGCTGGGGTGAAAGCAACGCCACTGAGGCCTCACGGCAGCGGTTTTCCACTCCGTCTCGGACAGGGGATGGTCGAGAATGACATGGTAGGAAGGGACCATTCTAAGCTTGAAGCCTGGAGTCTTCAGGTCCTTGCAGCTGCCAGAGTCGGAGAACTTGCTGTTGTACAACTCGAAGGCCAGCTCTGAGGAGAAACGGACAAAGAGTCTGTTGTTCTTCTTCTTGTAGACGTGTGGAAATACAGGGACCTCACACCCGGGCACGCCATCTGCTTGACTAGGCAAAGGCTCAGCCTTCAATAGGGAGTAAAAGAGAACTAGGTGGGGGTCTCGAGTAGCCGTAACCACAGAAACGTTCAACACGTCTTCTGGAGGCACCTCAACCATCAAATAGAACCAATTGAAACTCTTAAGTTCCGTGTTCAGAACGTCCCGGCACAAGAGAAGGGACATCTTCAAGGCGCCTAGCGTCGTGACATACGCCGCGCATGCCGAAGCTAAAGTGTCGTCATCCCCAACAAAATGTTGACTCAGAACCGCCATGGGCTCGACCTCAGTGAGCACCTTCACCGCGTGGACTTTACCCTCTGGCAGTTGCACTGCTTGCGGCCTCAGGAGGAACCGATTCCGCAGCGGACTGGGCAGATAGTGGAGGGACGCCAATTCCGTCCAACCCATGGGAAAAATAATACGAGTTGGAAGTTGTAGGCGTCTGAGCGGAAGGCGAAACCGTTGTAGTTGATGGTACAGACAGCAGAAGGACTCCATGACGTCACTCAAACACATCTTTGCAAGCGGATCCTCCTCCTGCAACAGGCGCAACAGCAACCGGAATTCAGCCGCAGACGCGTTGTCCAAGACCACGTTCCCGTCTTCGTCCTTTATGGCCGCATCGTCCTTACTCATGACACCCAGAGTGGACTGCTGGAATGCGTGGGATTTCACGACCTTGCTCAGAACCACAAGGGTCTCCCCCTCCACTGAGAAGCTCACGTCCTCCACGGTCTCAGGGGCGCTCGCGACGGTTTGCGGCGTCGAGCCGCCCGCATCCTTGTCTGCGACTTTGAACAGGAAAGCCATTAAATAAACGAGTTATGGACGTCACTGATAGCGAAGCCCCTCGTGAGTCACTGCGATACACAACACAGTATGGGACTTTCACAGTGAGGCAGAACCGCCGACAGAACATGTCGGGCATGTATGGCCCTTGCTTCTAGACTCTAGATTGATCAGACGAGTGGATGTTGTGGGAGGTGGGAGTTGTCCTGGTGTCCACGATATTGTCGACGTCGTCATCGACGACCTAAATGGAACGACGTCTGACATTCAAAGTCCTCTTGGTGTGAACACGAATCTACCGGTGTGCGTAGACCTCGCTGTTAGGTCCATGACGACTGGGGAGACCTGCACCGTTGTGGTTCTTAAGAAGCCTGGCGAAACACCAAACGTCCAAGAATTTCTGTCGGTGATCCCAAATGTCGCGCTGTACGGTCGAACTCTTCCTGACGGACGTCCCATGGATTTTCAAACGTTCAACAAGAAATTCCAAGGAGCTAAGAAGCGTTTGGAAAGATGGAAGATCGGAGATGCCTGGCTTGAGGAGCTGACCGCTGAGGAGCTGTTCCGAGTGACCCTCTCGCGCGTCCACAAGCTTCGGTACTTGAATGACTGCCGTTCTGTTTGGACACGGCCGCTCTCCGCGCCGGCGGATTTATCCGGCGTCTGCGCACCTATTCAGAGGGCGTGGCAAGCGGATGAAGTTGTCCAAGCACACACGTGTCCTCAGGCCGGCGATCGCGTCGAATTTTACGCGCGGCACCTGCACGCTCATGAGATGGAGTCACTCATAGATCCAGACTACTCGCTTGAGATGACGCACTATAGGTGTATTCTTGATGGCACCGAGCTGCGTAAGACCTTTGGTGTGGGTCTGGCTCAGGATTGGGAGAGCTTTTTTGAATCAGCTCGCGACAATCACGTGACACGCGTGGACTTTGACCACGAGGGCGTACATGGGCTGCTCATTGCGCCTGTGAAGGCATTCCGCCGATTCAAGGTTAAGATTCCAGACCCCACTAAACGCGCGTTCAACATGAGGAGTCAGGCTCACCTCATCGAAGCCAGCGACTGTCTGGAAGTTCTTGACGTGGAAGAGATAGCTCGTCCCTTGTGTAGTCCTCTGATCGTGGCACCCAGGTCAGTGGTGCAGCTCCGCATGAAATCTGATTCTGGCGTGGTCTTCGTCAGATTCCAGACAGAGGTCTTTACAGGAGTGCCATTCTGGGTTAATGAAGTTGCAATGCGCTTCCACAAGATTGGACAAACTTTTGCTTTGGACACGCCCCCGCCGGGACCCCTGATTCCGGACACAGTCGCATGGGGCTTCACGGAAACACCTGACAGGCAGTCCTCCTGGAGCGAGATAGGCATCACGGGCCCATTGGAGGTGGAGCTGCAAAACGTCGTGTCGGAAGATGAAGCGCATTGGTGTTTACCTGTGGTTCAGCGGCTGAGTCTGGCGGGAGTGGCCCTAGAGCAAGGGAAACGGTTGCAGGCGGCGCAGATGACTGGTGCCGCGATGGTTGTCTTGGAATTTGCCGAGGAGGTCGCCCGCTTCTGCCAAAGTCATCTACTGGAAAGCAAGACGGACGCATCGGATGACTTGACCCAGGTACGCATTCTACTCGCGCGATGCTGGGCTTTCCTTGGTGTGAACCAGATGCGGTGGGGGGACTGGATGGCCTGTCGCGAGGCCTGCTTAGAGACTCTGAAAAGCATGCCTGCCAGTGGACTGGCGCTCATGCGGCTCGGCTACGCCAATTACATGCTAGGTAACCCAGAACAGGCCATTGAGAACTACGATTGCGCTATGGAGCATGTCGATGCGGGTGGGGACACAGCGCAAAAAATAAAGGCGCTGCGTTCTAAAGCTGTGGTTTCCATCGCTGACCACAAACGAAAGGAGACAGCCCTATGGGGAGGAGTGTATAAGTGACGCAGTTGACTGAAGCACCAGTCGTAGTCACGTGAGGAGTACTGCAGATCTGCATCCACCAACATTCATTCAGACGCCGCAGTCAAAAACCTTCGCCTTGATTTGCTTCCGAGACTTTCCGTTTTCGCCTCGACCTCGACGTGGCTTCCTACGACGATTTGTGTGTTTCTGTGTTGTATGGAACCGTCACATGCTTTGAATTTCTTTAAGAGTTCCAAGGATGGGTTGCCCTCAGCAAACACCGCACAGGGTACAGCGAACAGCAGACACAGCCAGACCGGCACCGAGCACATCAACCCCACCGCTCCTTCGTATCCCATCACCCCGAAGAGGTTTAGGAGCACGTTGAATATCACGAACCGGCGGAAGTTACAGATAATTGTCTCGTGCGTGTGTATAAGGACTGCGAAGAGCCCCAACGCCAAAGGAGCCCACGTGTCAACTGGATGACGAGCACCAGGGGCCTCACACAAGACGTCCGGGGCCAAGGAGAAGCCTCGTTCTCGCCATAGAGCGGCGTTCGGATCCCGCAAACTACTCTTCTGCCATCGAAGATGCGCTTGTATGTTCATGATATGGAGCAGGCCCAGCATCACAGCCCCGCACCCCCCACAGAACCCTGTAGAACTGTAGATCGGTCCCCACCCCATATTCGGGCCGCTGACCGCAGTGCGTTGCACATCAAGAGCGGCGAATTATTTCAATAAATGGCAGACGTGTCTTTGGTGGTATCCACGGTGTCTGGCCTGCTCCAGGAGGAGCCCCTCATGGAGACAGATGTGACCTTTGGTGTGGGCTGGTCTGGCTCGGAGAACTGGAAACCGGCAACAGCTTCGCTACGTCGCTCTGTGTTAGAACTGATGCGATGGGATCCAGCAAGCAGTAGAATAGCCGTCCTACTCTTCAGCTGCAAGGTGGAGACGCTCCAAGAAACTAGTCTGCAGATCACGCTAGCAGGCAACGACACACCACTATTTCTGTGCTTCGCATCCGTGTCTTTAGCCCGTGCTTGGTCTCTTGCTCTTAAGAAATGCAGGTTCGAACAGCCATCAATGGAAGTACCCAAGATGCTGATGGAACATGAGCGGGTCCTGCGGGAAAATACCCGCCTCCAAAGCCTCATTCAGGCAGTGGAGACCGCGTCTGCTGAAGCTGTTGCTCAGAGGACTCAGCAGGTCGCTTTTTTGCAGCGTCGAATAGGATACCTAGAACACGGTCGGTGGTCCGAATGTTCCTTGACTCAGAGCACCAGAAAGAACAGCTAGCGCGAGACAGAGACGCCGAAGCATCAGCACGATCAATCGAGGAGGCCACGGCTGCGTTGAGGGCCACAACGGCAGAACGGGACCGTCTGCGGACCCAGCTGGATGTCGTCACAAGCGATCATGACATGGCTAGGCGACTCGTACGCTCGGAAGACTTACGCAGAGAGTCAGAAAGGCTAGCTGCACGTCTTGAGGAGAAGCTGCGCTATGAACGATCGCTCCGACATCTTCTTCAAGATCGGCATGAGCAGGAAAAGCAATTTTGGAGAAACATCGTAGACAGTTCTGCAGAGTTCGCCTTGATGAAAGCACGAACGGAAGTGCTGGAAGCACGAGCCTCCTACCTGGAGCATGCCCACAAGCTGCCCGCTGGTCGACTAGATCAACTAAAGTGCTCGTGAGCCACAGGTAGCACTTCAACCAGGCTCCAGAATGGGATGTCGCGGTTGGAAATCCTCGAGGTTGGAGCTCGAGCGCAGTTTGTTCGTCGACGGGCACAGGCTATCGATGCTCGGCTGGAGCATGGCGAAGGGGTAGTGTTCGAGGAGTTGATTGCGACAGTGAGAGGCAACAATGGATATGACAGATTACGCGGAGACTGGGCTGGATCCTGGGAGAATCCGAAGCTGTGTTCCTCGGCCCACCAGTGGCTGATTTCCCCAGAAATCTCGACAAATGGAAAGTGCAGGAATCAAGCTTCGCCGAAAAAGACGCAAGTGCAACGAGAGACCTGTATGTTACAATGCCACAGGAAATGGTGCCTCTCGCGCAATACCATCAAGCCTTGGAAGGCCAGGAACAGAGAGCTCGGAAGATGGTTAAGGACGGGGCCGCCCAGACAAGACGCGAGCCGGCACCTTATAAGCGTCTCTAGTCGTACTCATCAGTTTCTTCATCAGAGGACATCACTGCTGACCGCAAAAGCCGTTCCTGTTCCAAGTCCTCCCGACGCCCCTGTATCCGGGAGAAGTGCTCCTCCTTTGCAATGGTCGTACTGCCTGACACGTCACACTCGCCATCGTCGCCGAATTGACTCGGATCGTACCCTGTGAGGGATCGCAGAGCCTGCTTCCAGTTCCCTGCGGGTTGTTCCACCGAGTCGTCAATGAATGCCCGATCATCAGCGGTCAGGCGGTCAAGACTGTAGGGGTCGTAGTTAGTTGGCGGTCGGGGCCTGCCCCGAGGGCCTAGTGGTCGAGGACGTGGCATGGATGCAGTCACAGGAGCCACCCGTGTGAAAGTCGGCTGCACTACACCGCCGACAGTCTTCCCCTGCGGCCTCTTAGCAGTCGCCTTAGGTTTGGAGAACAAGGACGACTTACTGGGAGGCGGCACTCGAGACAGGGGAGGCCGTGATGTACGGATAGGAGCCGCAGGTCGGGTTGGTCGTGCGCTACTTCCGTTAGGAGCGGCCATGCCTCTCGGCGGTCGACTAGGCCCAAGGTTCAGAGCTCGCATATTCTTGTTAATCGCACGTGAGCAGGGAGCAACTCTGCCTCTTGGCTGAGATTGGGATTTAGATTGAGACTGCGGTCTATGTTGAGTTGGTTTGGGCCGAGACTGGGGCACACGGCGTGGAACAGCGGCAGATGTGGCTCTGGGCGCCGATATGGGCGCAGACCTCGCCGATTCCGCTCCAGGGATTGCCAGCTGACGAGGATGCGCAGGTCGGTGCGGTCTGGGAATGCCGCGTGGAGGGGCTCGAAATTGGCCTGGACGAGCTACAGGTCGAGGAGGCGGTTGTTTAGGCGTTTGCGCTTTGCGCGGTTGAGGCTGATTCTGCGCAGGATTCCCCGATCTGCCCTGACTGGTAGAGCGCTTAGGTATGGTAACGTTTTGGGGTACCGCTATCGCAGACCTCATCGGCAATATGCTAAATAGTAGCAAGTGCATAGAAGTTGTGGGACGATATCTGCTAGACCATCATCAGAAACCTGCATAACCGCGTCCAGCGACCCTCACAGCTGCTTGAATCGCGGCCAGTCCACGACCTGGGTTCCACCTGTGTAGGTCACCTTCGCCAACCGGCACAATACGACGAATTCGTCATCCTGCGTTGGGGTATCATGAGACTCTTACGGTAATATTCTCCCCAACAACCAACAGCAGGTGACGAACAGTATCCAGTTCCACATGTCGTCCTCCATCGTTCAGGAAATCGAATGCCTCTTTGAGTTCTTTTTCGGCGTCGAAGCTTTTTTGGCGGGTGGCAACCATCTTGGCGAGCCGCTGAAACTCTATGAAAGTGCACACGCCATTGAGTGGGTAATGCTGCTTCAACTCAGCCACGTCTCCGTAGGCAATGCACATGCCCAAGGACCTCAGCATGTCTAGCAGGTTTTCGTTGTCCACCAGGCCGTCGGAGTCGCGGTCGTACCACGAGAAAACCTCCCCCAAATCCCAGAGCGACATAATATTTGGAAAACCCGGCAAAAAATCGACCGAACCCCTTATAGCCACACAACATTTTCATAAGAACCGGGTTGGTCACAGACACACAATCGATCTACTTAAGCTTCTTCTTGGGGCGGAGCTGGGATGTGCGACCGCACTTGCTCTTGCGGCAGTTCGTCGCCCGAGGAGGGAGGCGGGCATAACATCTACGGCAAATCTTCTTGTCGCAGTTGGTTTTCCTCGCCAGAGCG
>NW_027151263.1:0-1180 GCF_019968955.1 Porospora cf. gigantea A | reverse complement strand
ATGAGCCCTTGAATGAGGCCACTACTGTCATTGAGAAGGTGGCTGAACAGATCATCGAGGTCACTACTGTTGAGAACGTGACCGACCAGACTAGCAGTGACGACACCTCTTCCACGTCAAGCCTATCAGACACTGACGAGCCCTTGAATGACACCAAGGTTGTCGAGATCGCAGAGGCCACTACTGTCATTGAGAAGGTGGTTGACCAGATCACCGAGGTCACCACTGTTGAGAACGTGGCCGACCAGACAAGCAGTGACGACACCTCTTCCACGTCAAGCCTATCAGACACTAATGAGCCCTTGAATGAGGCCACTACTGTCATTGAGAAGGTGGCTGAACAGATCATCGAGGTCACTACTGTTGAGAACGTGACCGACCAGACTAGCAGTGACGACACCTCTTCCACGTCAAGCCTATCAGACACTGACGAGCCCTTGAATGACACCAAGGTTGTCGAGATCGCAGAGGCCACTACTGTCATTGAGAAGGTGGTTGACCAGATCACCGAGGTCACCACTGTTGAGAACGTGGCCGACCAGACAAGCAGTGACGACACCTCTTCCACGTCAAGCCTATCAGACACTGACGAGCCCTTGAATGACACCAAGGTTGTCGAGATCGCAGAGGCCACTACTGTCATTGAGAAGGTGGTTGACCAGATCACCGAGGTCACCACTGTTGAGAACGTGGCCGACCAGACAAGCAGCGACGACACCTCTTCCACGTCAAGCCTATCAGACACTGACGAGGCCTTGAATGACACCAAGGTTGTCGAGATCACAGAGGCCACTACTGTGATTGAGAAGGTGGTTGAACAGATCGCCGAAGTCACCACTGTTGAGAACGTGGCCGACCAGTCAAGCAGCGACACCTCTTCCACGTCAAGCCTATCAGACACGGACGAGTCCTTGGATGACACGAAGGTTGATGCAGTCGAGATCACAGAGGCGACTACTGTCATTGAGAAGGTGGAGAACGTGGCCGACCAGTCAAGCAGCGGCGACACCTCTTCCACGTCAAGCCTATCAGACACTGACGAACCCTTGAATGACACCAAGGTTGTCGAGATCACAGAGGCCACTACTGTCATTGAGAAGGTGGTTGAACAGATCACCGAGGTCACTACTGTTGAGAACGTGGCAGACCAGTCAAGCAGCGACGACACCTCTTCCACGTC
>NW_027151262.1:0-1183 GCF_019968955.1 Porospora cf. gigantea A | reverse complement strand
CACTTTGAAAGATGTTTCTCAACGGCTTCAGATGGTAGAGCAGCTGCAGCGACGCCGCCATGTAGCAGGTGTTCACCAGATTGGCTATTCCTGGGTGGGCGGGCACAGCGCGGAGTTCGTTCAGCATCTTGTCTTTGTTCTGAGGCTTTAAGTCGCCAAAGTCGTTGCAATGATTGCAAGGCATTCCCTCAACTTTCGCCGAGCAATTGCAAGACATCTGGGATAAAAATCGGCAATATGAGCGGCAGCATGGCCAACCTCAACCCGGTGTCGTTGCTGGAATCAAGCAGCTCACTGAGCGACGTGCACTCAGACGAGGTACCTGAGGAGGTGGACTTTGACGTGCCGGCAGTACTCCGTTCTAGGACAGACAGGTTCAGTGTGGCAGCAGAGTCTTACGGAGATTACGATCCCAACTCCGAGATGGTCATTCCGACCATCCAAAAGACAAAGGCAGACACAAATATTATTATTGCCACGCTGAAGTCGTGCTTCCTGTTCCAGCATCGCGATCGCGCTGACTTTGAGGTGCTCGTGCCTGCATTTATTGAGGTGAAGCTTCCAAAAGGGGAGCAATTTATTACCGAGGGCGAGGAGGGGGATTGTATGTACGTACTAGTAGAAGGAGAAGTCGATGTCTTCAAAGAAGGCGAGGGAAAAGTGAATCTCATGAAGCCTGGCACACTTGTGGGGGAGGTGGCTCTGATGTACGACACTTTGAGGGCAGGGACGTGCGTGACCGCCTCTGAGTGCCGTCTTATGAAGCTCACCAGGGAGGTTTTCATCAACTTGGTTAAACACGCGGCATCTCGCAAATACAGAGAGAAGGAGCAGTTCGTTTCTTGTGTGCCTCTGTTCGCTGAGCTGTCGACCTACGACAAGCACACCGTGGTTGCAGCCGTAATGGAGCGCTTCTACGAGGCAGACACAGTGGTGGTGCGGCAAGGGGAATCAGGAGACGAGATGTACTTCGTTGCCGATGGGGAGTTGATCGCAACAAAGTCGGAGGAGGGAGAGGTTATGCGCTACAAAGCTGGCGACTACTTTGGAGAGCTGGCCTTGCTGGACAAGCAATCACGTCGAGCGACAGTGAAAACTACCGGAGCTGTAAAACTTCTGGTGCTTGAAAAGAAAGCGTTCTATCAGATTGCTCCTAAGGTGGCTCGAGAGCTCAAGAGGCAGA
>NW_027151261.1:0-1186 GCF_019968955.1 Porospora cf. gigantea A | reverse complement strand
CGGTGCGGACGCCTTCGTGTTGGCGTTCAGACAGACGCTGGCCATCGCTCTTGCGAACGCTCAACGACCAATGGAGGAAGATTTTCCCATCGTTAAGTGGCCAGATCCTCCCTCTCTTGAGTGCATCCCAATAAGGTTGGCACCATACATACCCATAAATGCCATACTGTACAGGCAGAGCACTGACAGAGAGAGGATGAAGACTCTAGCTCATTTGTATTTCTGGGCTTCATCGACGCTGCCGCCGAATTCGCCGACAACGAGTTTCATCCGCCAGGTCAAGCAGGAGATCAAAGGTGGTGCCTCCTCCCTCAAACCCAACCCCGCCGAACGCATCTCCGACATGAAACGCCGGATGCTGCGGAAGTTGCAGCAGAACCAGGAGACCAGAAGGGAGCAGAAGGAGATTTTCGCGAATCCGCTGCCTTCGCAGGAATCACAGTCGAAGAGAAAGTCGTCAACCCGATCACTGTCGAAGAGAAAGTCGTCAACCCCATCACAGTCGAAGAGAAAGTCGTCAACCCCATCAAAGTCGTCAACCCCATCAAAGTCGTCATCGTCGGTTCTTTGGCCAGATCCACTTCCCTAATCCCAGAGGACAAGCCAAAGCCCTCAATCGCCACCCCAATCATACAGCCCTGTCTCCTCGCAGCCCCTTCTCTCTGCCCGTATTCTCCACGCGGCCTCACTATGACCCAACCCTCCTGCGGGTCAATTCCAGTCGGATCTATAAAGGTGTGTGGGCTGACGAGCACCCACATGCTAAGTAAATCTGAATAGGGGCCGATTTGTGTCCGTGGGTTAGCTGAATTCGCCCCCACAGCACATCCTGCTTCGGTTCGACATTTGCTGTTTGGCGTGCTGGCAGACATTGGTACGTGCGCTGCACCGTCTTGGGATCCATCCGAGGCAGACACCGACTTGAAGTTAAACCGTCTTGGGGCTTCAGTTGTGGAGACAACGCCAGCATTCTGGAGGTGGGTGTACCGCACGTCCCACCCGTTGCCTGAAGTCCGGACTCTGCTGCCGCCGACTGACAGGTTTGAGTTTCTCAAGGAGGCAATGTTAAACCGAAAGAAAAGAGTTTTGTCTTCGCCTGTCTCTTGGGAGTGGCTCCTCTTCTAATCCCTGCACTAGCCGAACATGAAAACATCGCAAACCTTCGTTTGATTCCGCCTGAGCTGCC
>NW_027151260.1:0-1187 GCF_019968955.1 Porospora cf. gigantea A | reverse complement strand
TATCTCCACGCCATCCACCTGATAGGCGTCATCTCCATCGACGAGAGCACAATCCCCCATCTGATAGACGCGGGAGTGTTTACATTTCTGGTGGACGTGTTCGAGTCCCAAGAGAGGGCTGAAGAGCCCTGCGCGGAGCTGTGCATCAACTCCTTGAGATGCACTCGCCGGATGATGAGCGGACGGAAAAGTGCTGAGCTGTTCATCCAAATGAAAGGCGTTGACGCCATCTCGTTCCTTATGCGCAAGACTACCCAAGTGACGCTGATCCAGTTCGAAGGCTACCGCAACATCATCGCCATGCTGAACTACTTCCCTCCTCCGGAGAAGGAGGTGGCGGATGAGTGGGACGACTTCGACGTGGCAGACGAGGAAGTGTCCCCAAAGACCCATAGGGTGAGGCGAGGACTGCATCCCAGATCGTGGCAAGCGTTAAAGATGTCAGTTGAGGGCATTAACGCTCTGATTGACAGCATTTTGTCCACCTTGAAGGATGAAAACAACCAAAGAGCCCTTCGTGTGTTTTTCTGTGGCGTTGGTCTGTTGGCTTACTTCGCCGTCGAGAAGATTCCCGGCACTGTGGTGACCTTCTACCAGTCGGACTTCGCGACTCCCATTGTGGCCATCCAGCACATGTTCATGCGAGAGTACGACCTCTCCAGAATGATAACCATTCTGGTCGGAAACCTGGCCTACGCCAGCGATGTGGAAATGCTTATGCTTCTGTTCCAGAATAGGGACCTCAGTGACATACTCACCAGAGTGAACAACGTCGTGCCTAAATCCGAAAGGCCCCTGAAGCAGGACGTGGCCCTTCTCGCAGCTCTTCTGAACGAGAAATTGACAGCGTCCAATGCTATGACTCTTCTGAATCACCGACGATTTGAGTCACTGATGCAGTACGATTTCGATTGGGCCTTGACTCGTTGGAATACCGACAGGTATCCCAACGGCGTGCAGGACCTGCCACCGACGATAAAACTGCAGATCCGAGAAGGCGGCAAGCTCACCGCAATGAAGAAAGGAGACGCCCAAGCTCGCAGCTTCCACTGGAAGAGCTCCAGTGACATGACTAGGCTGCAGTGGCGATGGGGCGACTCCAAAGCGGGCCAATTCGACGACAGTATCGGTGCTAGTCGTATCAAGACCGTCGCGAAGCAAGCACTGAGTCCATGGTCTCAGGACCT
>NW_027151259.1:0-8193 GCF_019968955.1 Porospora cf. gigantea A | reverse complement strand
GGTGGCGGGACATCCGAAAGTCTCGAACATCATTTGGACCATCTTCTCCCTGTTGAACTTGCCCTACGTGGGGGTCCTTCTCTTCCATACCGACCATGATGCCCTGGTGCTTTCGACGTCCAATGATCGAAGGAAAAACGTGCGAAGGGGCGTCCTCTCCAGAAAGTCCACACTTCACCATGTTGTCAACCACACAGGGAGTAGCGTCCTCCAAATCAATCATAGTGATTCGAATGAGGAACTGGTAAATCTTACTCAGATGTTCTCACCATCTTAGAGGGACGCTCGTACTGAACAGCCAGAGGTGAAATTCATAGACTTGTTGATTCATTCTTACTCTGTGTTTTGCATTCTGAACCGTGCACACTTACCCTGTACAGGGGTTTTTGGTCTATGTGTGTACTTCTACTCTCATGTTTGGCACGCATATCATCGGATCTTTGGGGGCAGGCTCGATTAGCGTATCTAGTCATTTGCGACATGAAACTGGTCGATTCCGACGACGTTGGATCGGCCAAGCTGAAAGGAGCAGTGAAGCGCGCGGCCTCGCGCCTTGGTTCTCGGCCTGTGGATCTTGAAGACGACCCCTCTGAAACCGAACCCGACACGCGCAACCCACACAACCCCTTCGACTACCTAGAGGAGGAGGCCCTCAATTTGGTGGCAGACTTCCTCTGCTACGACGATTTGGTTCGAGTGCATCTGACATCCGCTCAGCTGCACCACATATGGAGGTCAGGCGCTGTCTTCAAGCCGGACTTGGACGTAAGAGATCGGAATTGGAGCTTCCTAGATTTAACCTTCACTGGGATGCAATGTATTCCCGCAGAGCAGCACATGGAACTCTGTCGCCGCTTCAAAACCGCGACAGTGGTAGCGCTTGGAACTGCCCTCATGTTCACGCCCAACCTAGTCAAGATGACTTTGGAGATGCTTGACAACATCGAGTCGCTGGTTCTTACTGACTCAGTTGCGCTGACTGGAGCCGTTTTCGTCTGGCCACCTAGGAAACCCGTCCAGCTGAAGTATCTCCCCCGTATCGGAGCCCTCACTCACCATTCAGTCCGACGGTTGGTGCTCCTTGGCCGTGGTGTCTTCGTGTGGGCCATCCTGATCAAGGATCTGGTGTTGTCAAGTCTTACGACGCTAAGCATATCGCCCATTGACTGGTTCAACAGCCAACTGGGTGAGGACCTCACAGTGCTGTTACATACGGGAGCTCGTTCGTTGAACGAATTCCTGGTGAGCAACTCCGTGCAGGTGATTCGAGTTCGCGTGGTGGGGGGCGTGCGCAGCCAACAGCAGCTGCCTACCACCTCCACCTCCTGCCGTTTCCTGCGCCAATGGTTGGTGGCGTCCATCGCCGACCACGTGAACGGGGTGCCCGACCTGCCTGCTACCGACCTGGAGCTGCTCAACGAGTTGTCGCCTGTAGATCGGGTCTTCTACTTTAACTCACTGGACGCAGCATACACTCAGCAGCACTTGCACTCGATGTTCCGGAAGTTCAAATTCCACGGCAAGGAGAAGCGTTTGGCTTCAATCGCATTGATGGAGCCTGCGGCCGCCCAGAACGAGGGTCGGTTTCGGCGGCGCGCCGAGAGGGTTCTTGGCCGGCTACGCTCTCTTCGGCGTATCGTGTTGGAGTGCCATGGCTGGCCGCGAGCGTACCTGCCCCCGTCAGCAGCGCTTGCCCTTCTAGGTAAGCTCGTTCGTGCCAGCAAGGTGCGGCTCGATATCGAGTCGCTATGTGGGCGGTCGAACAGCTCGAATTTCCATGAGGTAGTGCGTGAGATGGGTGGGAGTATCCGGAATCTTCGGGTGGTGTTCCCCGACTCTACACGTACCCACAACTTCGCCTCGAAGGTAGTGCCGCCCCTTTCCAAAATTCCGCTGCCCTTCGCCACGCTCACCAAGCTGCATTCTTTGGAGCTCCTAAACATCAACCTGCGTGACCCTGACCACGTGTCATACTTCAAGCACGTGGAATTCGGAAATCCCCACGCTCGGGCAAAGTTGCCGGGGGCGGTGAGAATAGGCTGCATGAGGATGGCCGTGCACGTTAACACGGAGGTACCCTATCTCCAGCCGGATGAGATGTGCACCCTGCACGCGTTGGCCTCACACATAGCCCCGTACTCTTTGACGGTGACCCCGTGGCCTCACCCCCATCTCGTTACATTCTTCAGTCGCATGCTGCCGTCAAAGGCCGTCACGATAGGGTATGAGGGGGGGCTCTGTCGCGATACTCTGGAGGTGCAGCGCAACATCCATTTGGAAGAGCTCATCCTGCGCCAGGTTTGGGCGCTGCCCTCGAGCTTGAAGGGACTCGACGTGCAGCCGACGCAGCTGGACCCTCCTATTCCGCTGCTATTCGACGACAAGGGAAACCAGTGCGTGTTCGAGTTCGAGCATTTCCAGGACGTCTGGGCTGGAGCCCGAGGCGCAGTGGTCTTCTGGTTGCTGCTTGCGGCCAAGCACTACGAAGACTACCAGTTGCAGCGGAACGCCGCGGTAGAGCAGTTCAAGATTCAGAAGGCGGCTTTCAGACAGAGCCTGCTTCGTAGGTGGTCGGTGGTCCCGTCACGCATAAATGATCGAAGTGGACACGGCAGCAGCTGGGGAAGACATGCCTGCAGAGGACCTTAACCGGGATGTGCCCCCCCCGCAGGGCGTAGTGCCGCTGGCTCCACGAGTCAAGCGCCTCACCTTTAGTCCGACATTAGAGTCAACCGCCGCCATTAGATGGCTGCTCAAATACCGGTCTAGCACTCGAATGCTCGGGGAGGTTTTTCTGATCAAGCTGTACGACAGCGTCTTCGAGTACCAACGCTTGGTAGAGTTGCTGAAGGGGTACGTGAGCACGCTGGAGACCATGCTCGCCCTGTACGCCCTCCCAGAGGAATGGAGGTCAACTCCCCACGCCGTTGATGTGAAGGCAGAGCTGCTGACGTTCATCGAGTCCAGTCTGCAACTATGGGGACTGGAGGACTACTACGCGGTCGAAGTCGAGGTCGTGTGCCAGTACTTGTCTTCTCCGGAAGAGCGACCTGTTCGCGACCATCCAGGGTTGGCCTTTACCAACTCATCGCCATCCTCTCCCTCGGCTCGCACGGATCTGGCTGGACACGGTCTGATCTTCATCCGGTTCGGCCGCAAGCTGCGGCACGATCGACTTGGGAAGTCGCTGCAGAGGATCGTAGCTACCTCCATGGCCATGCGGCGCCTGCTAAAGCCGACGCCTGCAGGCCGCGTAAGACAGACTCGGAAGTCAGTCCGGTTTGAAAGCCCTAGCGCCAGCGAGAGCTCCGCTGGCTCCCTGGGGGAGACAGAGCGGTGGGTGGCTCCCAAAACACGCAGCCTCGCAGCAACCCCTGCAGTGCTTACGCCGGTGGAGTCGCCCGGCCCGTCAACAAGATCTGGTGAGGCCACTGAGCCCTCGTGATTCTCTGTCGCGTACTATGCTGTGTGCTATGTGTGTTGTTCTGTGCGTGCGTGATGGAACGGGCTCCTCATCGAATCTTCAATTTTTCTCTTCAATTTTTCTCAACTCTTGATTTCAACATGCAGCCTCCTGATGTGCGAGTATTCTACAACCACCACGGCCACCTGCTATACTGCATGAGGGAGCCCAAACGGCTCCGAACTAGCCTAGAGGGGTCAATGCTGTTTGACCCCACTAGCCCACCAGCAGACGACCTGCGAGCTGTGGCAGACGATCTGATGAGGCCACTTCTGAATCACACAGCCAAACTGCTGGAAGCTCATCGCATTGTGAACCGATATGCAGCGTATAACCAACTGAGCCCGCTCCTAGAGGCCTGCCAGAGGTGTCTGACAGGTCTGTTGGAGGAGACTGTCGAGCAGATGCGTGTGGATACTGCAGAACTGAACAATCTTGCGTACGCTACAGCGGTGGCTGCCTTTTGGAAGCGGTTGACTAAAGGATTACAAGCATGCCTACGACTCCTGAAACGGCTCACCTCCCAAGGAACCGTGTTCGATCCGAAGCCCACCATCCACTGCTTGGTGGGCCTTTTGGGCTTTGCTGTGCCGCGCATAGACAGCATCATCCATGGCGCCGTGAATGACAGGCGATGTGGTAGCGCCTCCATGTCGGAAGACATGAAGACGGCGATAATTTCCTGTCTGGACATGGTCTGTTCGCTGGGACTGACAGCGCCATTTGAGAGTGTACTGCTCCAACACGCTGCCAGTTTTTATCGCGATCGTGGAGCGCAGCTCGTGGCCCGGCGCCACGAACTGGATCTCGCAGAAGCCATTCGGCAGATCCAAGAGTGGGTGTCGAACGAGAGCGCGATGGTTGCTGAGCTACTTACCCCCCTATCAAAGCTCTCTTCTGTGGGAATGGATTTCCGCCTCGATCGTGTAGTGCTGGCGGAGACCATCGGAGCGCACTTGGAGGCGTTGCTGGAGTGGCCTGGTGAGCAGTTTAGCAAACTACTGCTGGACGATATCCAACTGGTGAATGTGGTGCACCATGCAGTCTTGGTCGCCGCGGTGCCTGACGCCCTCCTAAGCAGTAGGCTGCTTGCTGGCGCTCACACAGATTGCTGTGCTGTAAACAGCATTGCAGACCCGCTGGAGCCGTCAGAGGTGGGAACGGAGCTCGACTGCGGGCCGGTAACTGACGAGAACATGCGAAAGTTTGCGGCAGCGTTCGGCGCTGCCATTTTTCAGCAAGGGCACGAGCTTGTCGAGAAGTGCCTCGCAGACACGCAGGCAAGCCGGAGGCACATCATTCCCCAGCTGCTCTTGTGGAAATCCTACCTGGATGAGATTTTGCGGACTGGTCTTCGAAGGAATCCATGCTTAGTACAGGCGTACAGAGCGGCCTTCGAGAACATCCTCAACGAGCATGCTTACCTAATTCCTCGTCTGCTCGCAAGGCAACTGGATGAGACCATGCGTGCTGGCCCACAACGCGTGAGCGAGATGCTGCATCTTACCTGTTTCCACGGTGACCTGCGAGCCGACCGGGATGAGATCTTCACCACTGTGACTAGCTTTCGGTCGCTGGAGTCAGACCTGCCAAGCGAAAGCCCTGACCTGAAAAAGGCGTTGCGCGTGCTGCTTGACCGCGTACTCTCTCTCTTCAGGTTTGTGCAGACCAAGGACGTGTTCGAGGCGTTCCACAGGCGCGCCATGGGGCGCCGACTACTTCTTGCTGCCTCGCCCATTGATCATGAGACGGAGTGGTTTGTCCTAGGGCGGCTCGAAGACGAGTGTGGTAAGCCGTTTGTGGGGCGGTGTGAGCGCATGCTGAAGGAAACTACGGAGTCGGCTTCATGGTTCCGCGTTTTTGAGAGGGAGATGAAAAGTGTCCTGGATAAGTCGGACATCAAGTTTTCTGTCTTCGTGCTCTCGGCGTGCGTCTGGGGTTCAGCTATCGCATCGACAAGCATGCTGGAGGATGAAGCGCTGCGCGTCCTAAACCGGCTCGACTTTAATAACCTCACTGATGAGCAGATGCGAATGCTCCGCAACGTGAAGGTGCCACCCGTAATCGCCGAGTTACAGTCTGCCTTTGAGGAGCACTATGTGAACTACACGAGCATGAGGCGTGTTATGTGGCTGGCGACCCCTGGCAGAGTGCAGTTGGCGATGCGCATAGAGAGTCGGAGATATGAGCTGATTGTCTCGCTGCAGCAGGCCGTAATCCTTCTAGAGTTCAACCACATGGATCGCGCCACGCTGGATGAGTTGGTGCAGATGACTGAGATACCCCTCCAAGAAATGAAAAAGAACATAGTTCCTCTGTGCACCAAGCAGATCCTCCGAAAAACGGATGACGGTTATTGCTTCAACAGCGAGTTTAAAAGCTCCCGTCGAGTCCTCAAGATCTACCAGATGCTTTTCTTGCAGGACGTCAAGCAATCGAACGCTCTCACTACCGGCAACCGCGAAGGCCGTGACTTCGCTGTGGATGCCGCTGTGCTCCGCATTATGAAGACGACAAAGTCGTTGAAGTTCGGAGAGTTGTACGCTCGCCTTACTGCGACAATTGAGGGGCAATTCCATTGTTCAGCATCTAAATTCAAAGAGCGAGTGGAAGCGCTCATGGCCGCAGAGTATCTCGAGAGGAGCGACCTTGATGCTGATGTTCTCCACTACGTTCCGTGATGAACAGATGACGCTTACTATCTCTGCTGGCGCTACTATTTCAGCTCGCAACAATACTGCGCCATTCACGACTGCGCTATTCACACGACTGCGCTATTCACGACTGCGCTATTCACGACTGCACTATTCACGACTGCGCTATGCACGACTGCGCTATTCACGACTGCGCTATTCACGACTGCGCTATTCACGACTGCGCTATTCACGACTGCGCTATTCACGACTGCGCTATTCACGACACTACACTACAGCGTGGACGGGACCCTCTCCGCCTCCTTTGTTTCTCCGTCGGCGTCGTCGGCCTCCCCTGGGTCGTGCTTGGTTGGAAACTTCCTCCAGGACATGTGCCGGTCCAGCTTCAGAATCTCGTAGCCGCGGCCATGGAAGTTCGCGTGGTCTAGGAACGCACGCTTGCTCATGGTCTTCTTCAGATGGGGCGCCTTGTCCTTTACAGCGCCAACGGCCACCCAGCCCTTTATCGACGCCTCGCTACCCACAGGGATCTCCACTGGGCTCTTGTGGTCGGTGAGCCCCACGATCTTGTAAGGCCCCAGAGCCGCATGCGAGGAAATCACATGCACTACGGCGTCATCGTATTGTCCCGCCATCTGCATTGCGGATCGCCATACAACTCACTCGAACGAATTCACAAACAGCAGTCATCCACTGCATTGCGTCAGGGTTTTCTATCATCTTCTTCCTTACAGGAGTCACTACATTAAAACGGTCAGATGGGACATCTGACACGTCCGAAATCTGCGCCCACAGAAGCCAGTCACCGTCTTGGTACTCTCTCAACCAGCTATACTGCACGTCGCCTGACTCAGAGATGCTGAGATAGATTCCTGAGGTGGGTAGCGGTTCGGGCTCGGGTTCAGGCTCAGGGGATTTTACCATGTCTTGTGGAGCTGGTTGTTCTACTGAGCAGCAACCTCCCATCAAACGAATTTCCTATTTGATACGAAATGCATCTTAGATGTCTCCTCGCAACACCCAAAACGTTATCACAGGACTTAACACGGACAACAGGAAGGAGATATCATCCCACCCAGTGCAGCAGGTCCTTCAGCAAAATATTCCAGAAGATCTCGATAAAGACCTCAGCGAAGACCAGGTAGATCACCAGCCACTCGAGTTGAAAGCCATGCTTCACCTCCAACTCACTATTCAACATATCGTACAGGTCCTTTATGATGTCCAGGCGTTGGTTCAGGATTTCCACTCGCTTGGGCACCTCCAGATAGTTGCGACAGTTGTTATAATGCTGTGCAAAGGTTCCGAAGTCCCAGAAAATATCTGGTGTGTCGAGGATATCCGAGTGGAGGTTGATGATGAACCGCGAAATAAAGAGCTCCCCTATTCGGCGGGAGACCAACCTTCGGTCCGATGAGATCTGCCCCGTTTTCGCAAGCGCCAGTGGTATGCCTCGTGTGTTCTCGATATCTTGGTCTACTTGCGTCTCAAACACAGCGCACTTGCATGACTGGGCGAGAGCGTAGCTGTACGCGAGCAGCTCGAAGGTATCGTCGGAGGTAAGGTGAATGACGTCTTGTTTGATCTGCGGCTTGTCATGGTAGCAGTAGTCCATGTCGTCCTCCTCGACAACGGGGTTCAATTCCGTGACGTATGGCGTGAGTAACTTCATAAGGTTGGCCTTGTCAACGTCCGACAAATCCCACCCTGCCACGCATCCGAATCTGAACAGAAAACATGGTCTAAGCTTCTGGCCGACGCTGCTCTTGTACCTGATGATGATTACCTCACTGTACACCTGTACGAGTCGAATACTGTCGTAGAACTGCTTTTGCAGCCCCTCAGTCATCAGGGGGAATTGAATCTCGCGTGCGAAGCAGGATGCCCACAAGTTCCCTTCCACAGCGGCCTTTGGCGCCCCTCTGACTTTGATGTCGTGTCTTTTTTTCGCTGGCCGTGGTAAATTTATGGATGGCTGAACTCCGATTTCGCGATAGACCCCGACATCGGAAAAACATTCGGCGTCAGTTTCGCCCTTGCCCTCCTCCAACAAGAGATAGGCGTCGCTCATTATTA
>NW_027151258.1:0-1188 GCF_019968955.1 Porospora cf. gigantea A | reverse complement strand
TCACAAAGAATTGTGACTTGCTGTAGTTGACCTCAAGGTTGTACTCTGCGACCAACAGTCGTAGGACTTCCTTCGTTGCCTTCAGCAACCCTGAAATCGTCTTAGAAGCCAGCAGGATGTCGTCAATTGAATTCTTTCCTGTAGCCCCATATCTTTGGAGGTTTGCTTCCTCCAATACTCTTCTTAGGAACGCCTGCCCAACGGCAGTGGCGTTCTTGTAGCCCTGTGGTACCGAAGTCACCACATTCTCGCTGGCGTCCCAAGCGTAGTGGCTGCAGGTGTCCAGACATTCCTCGGCGAGGGCGGGGGGTTCGCTCGACCCGGTTGACTCCAAACGACGGGCGAGGGTGGTCTTCCCCGTGGCCAGGGTGTCCTCTAACACGACGATGCGGCGCTCCCGCAGCCAACCGGGGAGCCCGGGACCGGCTTCGCGGATTTCGTTGAGGAAGACGGCCAAGCCGGGATCACTCGGGATCGGGGCGGAGGACAGTCCTTTAGGGTGCTTCTCGATGAAGAGGGCTAGGTCGTCCGCGAAAGAGGCCAAGCGGCCCCCGTGGTAGCCGCTCAGGCTTTCGACCTGCCCCGCGCTCTTTGGGGTCCGCTTGGGTGACGCGGCCGGGGCGCGAAGGAGCGCATGGAGGGGGGCCATCACGGTGGCGTAGTCGCGGATGAAGTCCTGGTAGTAGGCGAAGAGGCCGAGCAGGCTGCGAAGCTCGGTCAGGGTTCGAGGGACCTTCCAAGCCTGAAGCTGCTGTACCCGGCTCGGGTCTGGCAGGAGCAGCCCTTCCTCGATGACCTGCCCAAGGTAGTGGAGGCGCTTGGGGAAGAAGGTACACTTCTTCAGATTGAGGGTCAGGCCGGCCACAGAGAGCCGCCGGAACACCTCCGCCAGGAGGGTCAGGGTCCCCTCCTCCGTAGCCCCGTGGACCAGTATGTCGTCCAGGTAGACCAGCACCCCCCCGTACCTCAGGTCCCCCAGGAGGCAGTCAACCATCCGCTGGAAGGTGGCCGGGGCGTTGCGTAACCCGAAGGGCATGACCGTAAACTGGTACAGCCCGCCCGTACACCGGAAAGCCGTGTACGGAATACTATCGGCCTCCATCTTGACCTGCCAGTAGCCCGCCCGAAGGTCAAGAGCCACAAAGAACCGGGATTGCCGGACCTCACGGATGAGGTCGGCTATCCGGG
>NW_027151257.1:0-1188 GCF_019968955.1 Porospora cf. gigantea A | reverse complement strand
TGACAGTTGGCCCATCCTCGACTCCTGCTTAGACTCGTTCTAAGTCTCCTGTTAAGACTCCCACCGTAGTGGAGCTCCGGGTTGCTGTTTCAACAACTGTTTCAACAACTGTTGCCGTGTCACGACTATTTCATCCTTCAGATGGTATACTTGCACCATCGCTGACAACAGCACGATCGAGAGTACCTCGGCTCCTACCACTGCTGGACTGACAATTATGGAGCAGAGGTAGCTTCTGAGTGCGATGGTCTGTTCTAGAATATTCGATTGTTACGTGGGGTCACGGAGGGAAATCTGGTGTCACAATTATCAAACTCTGATGCCAGTCCAGAAAAGCTTCAGCCAACGCATGTTCAGCGGTTTGTGGAAACTTCTCGGCTTTACTGGAACACGCTACTCACCTAGGGAGGACTTTACTGGAACACGTGACTCATCTTGGGAGGACTTTTGCTACCAATGTGAAGGGTGTGGGCGCGTCATGAACGCAAAAGCGTACGGAATCCTCGTGGAGGGAATCCTCGTGGAGGATGCATTATGTGAATATTGCAGGCACGGCTATGCATGCAGAAACACCTACCGAACCACTACTACCATTGTGAATCTGACGTATTCTAGCGAAGCTTCGGATGATCTGACGCTCTCAGTCGAAGATTTCCACCGAAGCTCCGCGAAGCCTCCTGCAGAGACTCCTGCTAAGACTCCTGCTAAGACTCCTGCTAAGACTCCTACTAAGACTCGTGCTAAGACTCATGCTAAGGCTTTTGCAAAGACTCCTGCTAAGACGGACGCTAAGACTGTGCCGAATCGTCGTCATCGGAGAGGCCGTGGGAGGCCTGAGGCAAGCCGTCTTCCTGTGAAACCCACGAAACCCTCCTCGGAAACCTACGAAGAGCACTACAACGATTCAACGAAAACTCTTGTGAAGGTTCCTACCGCCAACGAGGTGCCTCATAAAGCCATCCAAGAGGTTCAGCTGCCGAAGAGCGCTGCAACGATTCCTACGAAACCTACGAAGAGCGCCACAACGATTCCAACGAAGACTCCTGTGACGTTTCCTACCGCTAAGAAGGTGCCTCATAAAGCCATCCAAGAGGTTCTGCTGCCGTGTGGCCACATGGAAACGCAGACCCGTTCTGGACGCCACTGTAGACGCCGCTGCCGGGTGGCCCTGGAATGCGGTCATAGGTG
>NW_027151256.1:0-1189 GCF_019968955.1 Porospora cf. gigantea A | reverse complement strand
GTACCTGCGGCGTCCCGCACAGCCCTCCGAAATTATTCGTTCGGAACAAGACTCCACGTCCTGTTACCGATCAACTGGTCCGGTGACTCGGAAAGGTCTGTGCGACGACGGCAAACTACCCCGCGAAGCAGAAGCCAACGCGGCGACCGTCACAATTACCGTCGGGGAATTGCGACGACTACTGAGCCTCCCGCGGTTCCCGCGAGTCAGACGTGTGGCCAGACGAACGCTCTGCCACACGGGGAACCCGGACAGAAGCCCGCCCCAACCTGCGGAGGGGCGGAAACCCGACCTAGCACGACCCCCGATGCCGGCCCCGCGCCGGGAGCCGCCACCACGGCCTCCCAAAGCTCCGGGCCCGTTTCCTCTTTTCGAACCCCAGCCGTTGCGACGACCTCTCTGGGGCCGCATCCGATCTCCGCCTCCCAGGCGGAACCCACCCTCGCGGGCGCGTTACACCTAGAACGTTCCAACCCGTCGAGGGGGATTCCGCCCGGTGGGGCGGAACGACACTACGGACCCCAACCAGAACCGCCCCAACGCGGCCCTTCGAACTCGTCCCTTCCCCAAGACTGCGGTCGGAACAGTTCGCTTTCGGCTAGTGGTCAAGGAGAAGGATGGAACAGACCAACACCCGCCCCCGGGTCGCAGGGGAGACTTACGACCTCCCTTCCGGACCCACGGGCCCACGCCCTCCCCGAGTCCCGGACAGGCGGATCTCGGGGAACTCCCGAGGGCACCCTCCCCCTAGCTGGAGGAATGGAAGGGCCACTCCCGACCGCAAGCAACGCGCTGGCGTGGGTCGCGGATGACCCACACGCCTACGATTGGGCGCTACTTGAGGGGACCTTTTCCGCCTACGAATCACCGCCTCCTCTCGGGGTATTCGTGGCCTACCCCGTCATCCGCTCCGCCGGGATCGACGGGCTCGCGATGAACCCACCATCCTTCGAGGTTGGGAGACCCATCCCTCCGGCCGACCGGCCTGCCGCAGGACCGGTCCCCGGGGTCTTCAAGGACGAGGACCAGTACCAGGAACTGCGGAAGAGCCGAGGGGAGTTTCAGCGCCAGGAGCGCTACCTCTCTGAGGAAGAAAAGGTCCTCAGTCTGGCCCAACTACACCGGAAATGGAAGGAGGAGGCCCAAAAGAGGGCCAACCTGCGGAAGGAATCCCGTCCCTCCGACTGGG
>NW_027151255.1:0-1190 GCF_019968955.1 Porospora cf. gigantea A | reverse complement strand
GTACCTGCGGCGTCCCGCACAGCCCTCCGAAATTATTCGTTCGGAACAAGACTCTACGTCCTGTTACCGATCAACTGGTCCGGTGACTCGGAAAGGTCTGTGCGACGACGGCAAACTACCCCGCGAAGCAGAAGCCAACGCGGCGACCGTCACAATTACCGTCGGGGAATTGCGACGACTACTGAGCCTTCCCGCGGTTCCCGCGAGTCAGAAGTGTGGCCAGACGAGCGCTCTGCCACACGGGGAACCCGGACAGAAGCCCGCCCCAACCTGCGGAGGGACGGAAACCCGACCTAGCACGACCCCCGATGCCAGCCCCGCGCCGGGAGCCGCCACCACGGCCTCCCAAAGCTCCGGGCCCGTTTCCTCTTGTCGAACCCCAGCCGTTGCGACGACCTCTCTGGGGCCGCATCCGATCTCCGCCTCCCAGGCGGAACCCACCCTCGCGGGCGCGTTACACCTAGAACGCTCCAGCCCGTCGAGGGGGATTCCGCCCGGTGGGGCGGAACGACACTACGGACCCCAACCAGAACCGCCCCAACGCGGCCCTTCGAACTCGTTCCTTCCCAAGGACTGCGGTCGGGACAGTTCGCTTTCGGCTAGTGGTCAAGGAGAAGGATGGAACAGACCAACACCCGCCCCCGGGTCGCAGGGGAGACTTACGACCTCCCTTCCGGACCCACGGGCCCACGCCATCCCCGAGTCCCGGACAGGCGGATCTCGGGGAACTCCCGAGGGCACCCTCCCCCTAGCTGGAGGAATGGAAGGGCCACTCCCGACCGCAAGCCACGCGCTGGCGTGGGTCGCGGATGACCCACATGCCTACGATTGGGCGCTACTTGAGGGGACCTTTTCCGCCTACGAATCACCGCCTCCTCTCGGGGTATTCGTGGCCTACCCCGTCATCCGCTCCGCCGGGATCGACGGGCTCGCCATGAACCCACCATCCTTCGAGGTTGGGAGACCCATCCCTCCGGCCGACCGGCCTGCCGCAGGACCGGTCCCCGGGGTCTTCAAGGACGAGGACCAGTACCAGGAACTGCGGAAGAGCCGAGGGGAGTTTCAGCGCCAGGAGCGCTACCTCTCTGAGGAAGAAAAGGTCCTCAGTCTGGCCCAACTACACCGGAAATGGAAGGAGGAGGCCCAAAAGAGGGCCAACCTGCGGAAGGAATCCCGTCCCTCCGACTGGG
>NW_027151254.1:0-1190 GCF_019968955.1 Porospora cf. gigantea A | reverse complement strand
GTACCTGCGGCGTCCCGCACAGCCCTCCGAAATTATTCGTTCGGAACAAGACTCCACGTCCTGTTACCGATCAACTGGTCCGGTGACTCGGAAAAGTCTGTGCGACGACGGCAAACTACCCCGCGAAGCAGAAGCCAACGCGGCGACCGTCACAATTACCGTCGGGGAATTGCGACGACTACTGAGCCTTCCCGCGGTTCCCGCAAGTCAGACGTGTGGCCAGACGAGCGCTCTGCCACACGGGGAACCCGGACAGAAGCCCGCCCCAACCTGTGGAGGGACGGAAACCCGACCTAGCACGACCCCCGATGCCGGCCCCGCGCCGGGAGCCGCCACCACGGCCTCCCAAAGCTCCGGGCCCGTTTCCTCTTGTCGAACCCCAGCCGTTGCGACGACCTCTCTGGGGCCGCATCCGATCTCCGCCTCTCAGGCGGAACCCGCCCTCGCGGGCGCGTTACACCTAGAACGTTCCAACCCGTCGAGGGGGATTCCGCCCGGTGGGGCGGAACGACACTACGGACCCCAACCAGAACCGCCCCAACGCGGCCCTTCGAACTCGTCCCTTCCCCAAGACTGCGGTCGGGACAGTTCGCTTTCGGCTAGTGGTCAAGGAGAAGGATGGAACAGACCAACACCCGCCCCCGGGTCGCAGGGGAGACTTACGACCTCCCTTCCGGACCCACGGGCCCACGCCCTCCCCGAGTCCCGGACAGGCGGATCTCGGGGAACTCCCGAGGGCACCCTCCCCCTAGCTGGAGGAATGGAAGGGCCACTCCCGACCGCAAGCAACGCGCTGGCGTGGGTCGCGGATGACCCACACGCCTACGATTGGGCGCTACTTGCGGTTACCTTTTCCGCCTACGAATCACCGCCTCCTCTCGGGGTATTCGTGGCCTACCCCGTCATCCGCTCCGCCGGGATCGACGGGCTCGCGATGAACCCACCATCCTTCGAGGTTGGGAGACCCATCCCTCCGGCCGACCGGCCTGCCGCAGGACCGGTCCCCGGGGTCTTCAAGGACGAGGACCAGTACCAGGAACTGCGGAAGAGCCGAGGGGAGTTTCAGCGCCAGGAGCGCTACCTCTCTGAGGAAGAAAAGGTCCTCAGTCTGGCCCAACTACACCGGAAATGGAAGGAGGAGGCCCAAAAGAGGGCCAACCTGCGGAAGGAATCCCGTCCCTCCGACTGGG
>NW_027151253.1:0-1190 GCF_019968955.1 Porospora cf. gigantea A | reverse complement strand
ATCGCAACAGAGCGGCGTCAGCATTTACTTCGGTAAAGTGAGAAACGAATTTAAAGTTACAGATCTAAATTACTTTTTGCATAACCAGCGCAAAATCTACGCGCTGATTTCTTGGCCTGAGCTCATGCCGAAGTGCATTGTACGGGCGAGGACGTCTTCCTGCTGCTCCCGGGTCAGCTTCACGAAGTGCACAGCGTATCCAGACACACGGATGGTTAGCTGGGGGTACTTCTCAGGGTGCACCTGAGCGTCCAGCAGCATATCGCGGTTCAGCACGTTAACGTTCAGGTGGTGTGCATTCTTGCCAAAGTACCCGTCAATCAGGGTGCTGAGATTGGTCTTCCTAGAGCCAGTGTGCTCGCGGCGACCTAGGAGAGTGGGGACCATGGAGAAGGTGTTGGAGATGCCATCAAGGCAGGCGTTGTAGGGGAGCTTAGCAACCGTAGATAGCGAAGCCAGTGCTCCAGTGCAGTCACGACCGTGAAGGGGATTGGCGCCAGGTCCGAAGGGAGCCCCCATCTTTCTGCCACAGGGAGTCGAGCCGGTAGCCTTTCCGTAGACGACGTTGGATGTGATGGTAAGAACGGACAGAGTGTGCTGGGCCCCTCGATAGGTGGGTGTTTTGCTCAGCTCGGAGTGGAAGGACTTCAAGGCCCAGACGGCAAAGTCATCAACGCGGTCATCGTCATTGCCGTAGAAGGGGAACTCTCCCTCGATCTGAAAGTCCGTCGTGATTCCCTGATCGTTACGCACGGGAGTGACCTTAGCGTACTTGATGGCAGACAAGCTGTCAGCCAACACGGAAATACCGGCGACTCCGAAGGCCATCAGACGATGGACATTGGTGTCGTGAAGGGCGAGTTCCAGGGCTTCGTAGTTGTACAGGTCATGAGAGTAGTGGATCACATTCATGGTGTTCACGTACATCTCGGCGAGCCACTCCTGCGCTCTCTGGTAACGGTCGAAGATCTCGCCGAAATCTAGGGGCTCCTGTACCAGGGGTAGCTCAGCCAAGAAGGGAATGACCAACTTTCCGGTAATCTCGTCTCGTCCACCATTCAACACGTAGAGCAACAATTTGGGAAGGTTGCAGCGAGCACCGAAGTACTGCATGTGCTTGCCGATCTGCATCGCAGAAACGCAGCACGCGATGCCGTAGTCCGATCCGAATCGGGGGCGCATCAGGTCGT
>NW_027151252.1:3400-8259 GCF_019968955.1 Porospora cf. gigantea A | reverse complement strand
ACCACATTGTCGATCGGTTGTGGCGCTCCCAGGCCTTAAATACCTCCAGGAAGGTAATGTGGTCGCCTTCCGGTTGGTGGAACTGCGCCTTCTTTTGGTCCGCGATCGCCTGCTTATCCCGAGGTCGATAGAAAATGTTCTGCACTTGCAGCATTGACGCTATGGTCACAACTTCTTCAGAACAGCCCAGATCGACGGAGGTCAACAGCATCTTCGACAGACTAGGCTCCATCGGGAACTCGGCCATCTTTCGGCCAAGCCTAGTCATCAGGCCTTCATCGTCTAGCGCGCTCAACTCGTACAACGCCATCATTGCATTGACCAGAGTCTGCACTGGTGGAGGGTCCATGAAGTCGAAGTGGAGGATGTCGTTAACGCCCATAGCCTTAAGAACCAGAACTGTGTTGCTGAGATTGGATCGCTGGATTTCCGGTATAGCGGACGGGAGCATTTCCCTTTTATACGCCTCCTCCGTGTACAGCCTGAAGCACTTTCCAGGCCCTGTTCTACCGGCTCGTCCCGACCGCTGCTTGGCATTCGCCTGGGAGATGGGAGAGACCACCAGCGAGTCCATGCTCGTCTTAGCGTTGTAGATCTTCACCTTGGAAAAACCAGGATCCACCACATAGAAGATACCGTCGATGGTCAGCGAGGCCTCGGCGATGTTAGTGGCGATGATGCACTTCCGACATCCAGGAGGCGCACGGTCGAAGATTATTGTTTGCATCTCCGACGGTAGGGCCGAATACACGGGCAACACAATTAGCGGAGGCGGATTGTGTGCCTCTAACTTCCTCATGCGGTCGTTTAGGGTCTGACAGGCGGTATCGATTTCCTCTTGACCCGTCAAGAACACTAGGATGTCCCCGGACGGCTCTGTCAAGTGTATTTGCATAACAGTGATAAGAGCTGCTTCGACGTAGTCAGGCTCCGGCTGCTTCGAATACAGGATGTCAACTGGGTATGTGCGTCCTGGAATGGTAAAAATATGCGCTCCAAAGAAATACTCTGAGAACCTTTCAGCATCTAGCGTGGCGGATGTCACAATAAGCCGGAAGTCTGCCCTCCGGCGACAGCACTCCTTGACCAGTCCAAACAACACATCTGTGTTGATTGTGCGTTCATGGGCCTCATCCAGCATTATGACGCTATAGCGGGAGAGCAGGGGGTCCAGTAGCGCCTCTCGCAGCAACATGCCATCCGTCATGTATTTTATGACGGTGCTGGGCGAAGTACAGTCCTCAAATCGGATCGAATAGCCTACTTCTTGACCCAGATGGCAGCCGTATTCCTCTGCCACCCGCTTGGCCACAGACATGGCTGCCACTCGTCGGGGCTGAGTGCACCCTACTTGCCCGCGTTTGCAATAGCCGGCTTCCGCTAAATACTGCGTCATCTGGGTCGTCTTGCCTGAACCGGTTTCCCCGACAACTATAAGGATATTGCAACTGGAAAAGGCTTCCAACAGCTGAGGCTTGAAGCGAGCGATGGGTAAGTCAGCGGCGACATCCTTCAGGCTGCGTTTGGGCTTTGCTGGAGTTTTATCATAGTGCTTCTTCCAGTCGGGTGAGGCTCTTCCAAGACCTTGTAACACCTCAGAAACTGTCTTCTCGCCAGATGCAGGTGCCTGCTCTCCACCTTTGTCCATGAGAGCCCGTTCCTGCTGCTGTCTAGCC
Organism: Porospora cf. gigantea A; assembly: GCF_019968955.1. Lineage (NCBI taxonomy): Eukaryota > Apicomplexa > Conoidasida > Eugregarinorida > Porosporidae > Porospora > Porospora cf. gigantea A. The sequence goes on along the minus strand of NW_027151252.1, from coordinate 6,583 downwards.
TCGCGCCTTTCCTTCGCGAGCGCAGTAGCCGTCGCTGCTGCACGGGCCAAAGATCCGTCAGGGTTGGTTACGACTCGGATGGGGGACAACTGTGCACCTGAACGCATAGTCTGTCCTTTGAGGAAAGATGGCTCCTCGTCCACCATCTCAATGTCCACTTCCCTTTCCAAATCGTGTTCGAAATCGAACTTCTCAGGTACGTATTCTTGTAAGTCCTCCGCAGGGAGTACACCCGAGGCTACCAACTGCCGCAGTTCCCATTTCTCGTAGTCCGATATATGTTTCCGTTGCCTCTGCGCCGTTTTGGCTTTCGTATGGTCGGCCTTAATGCCTGTCAAACTGCCGCCTGTCCAAGACAACTCCACAGGGCGGTACCGGGCCGCCTTACGGGGAGGACTGCGTGATCGGCTACGGTCTCTCTTGTAAATTCGGTTGGGCGTGGAGTCCGTGGTCTCCCTCACAGTCCCACTTGACGAAGTAATTTCCTCAGTCACCGCACAAAATGATTTCAATTGCTTCTTCGGGCTCAAGGCTAGGATGAGCTGCCACACAGAGCTTGACATGTTCGGCGGAATCTCGATTCCACGCGATTTAAGATGCGTTTCAAAGGCCTCCTCAGTGCATGAATCGTCTCCCATATCCACCAGCATCTCAGCCACCACACGAGCCCCTTCATCATCCAAACCCAGATGGTTAACGGCACTGTCGGTCACTTTGTCGATCAGATTAAGCCGTTCGAGAAAGGCGACCATATAATAGCGAATATAAGGGTTGAGACGTAAGGAGGCTGCAGAGCGAAGGAGGCGCACTGGTGTTCATTCTGACTGCTTGCGTCGGAAGCAACTACTTTCTCTAGCAATGATAAGTTCGTGGTGCCCTCGACATATTAGGACTATCATCAACCCGACCGTATCCTAAACCTATTTCGTAGTGCATGATCCTTTCTAACGTACCTTTAGTTTTGTTGGCCGAAACGAGAACGTCTGGCCTTACGGTAAAAGCTCTGTTACTGGGCACACGTGCAACGCGCAACGAGGACCATGTTGTTGAGGCAAGGTAAGCGCGCTTTCGGCAAGATGAAAAAGTATTTAAGTATTCCGTTTTGTCATCGAATCTTCCATGAACTGCAGACTGTTTTTCTTCGTCCTCATGACAAGCCTGAAAATTGTCCAATACCAATAGATTTCATATGAGGAGTATCCTCCGGGTCCCACATCAGAAAACTCCTCTGTTGGCGATCTTGTTGCTCTCTACCACCGCGATACCCCAGCGTGAAACCACTAAACTCAGTAGGGAGACAGATGCAAACTCTTGGGTTGCAGCGAAGCAACCACCCCTAAAGCCGTCCCGTCTGAAACGCCATAGTCGACGGCAACACAGCAAGCCTCCTGCGGACGGGTACAAGGCTGGCGCTGTGTGGGCAATTCAAGTGTTCCTCGTTTTGGGGTCCCTCATCCTTGGCATGTATCTCTGGCCATCACTCAATCAACAACCGCTATTGAAGGCTTTCGATCCCTCAAGGACAGTGCCTCTCAAATGTGAAGCACCACGGTTAGACATACACGCCCAGAAGGAAGTGCTCACCAACGTCCAGGAACACCACCGCACATCTGTTGGAGTCGCTAAGATGGCCGCGATCGTTGGAACGCTTTTCCACACGCCAGGCTTCCTTCCGTACCTAGAGACAGAAGGTATTCCGCTGCCGGGAGAGCTCGAACTGGGAGACACCTGGGCGAATTTGCACTTTCTGCGGGGTATTCGCCCTCCACAGTTCTCTGTCGACATGGTGGGAAACGCAGAACGGAGCATTAAGCGATACGTGCATTCACACCAGCATCGGAAAGAAGTTGGCCTCTGGTTCCCCTTTAATTCGACTGCATTTCGCAAAAGTTTCAGCTTGCAGTACGTGGTAAAGGGGGATGTGCCGCGTGTGGTTCTGTGGCGGTAGATCATTGAAAAATTCTGTGGATTACGTGCATTCACACCAGCCTCTGGTTCCCCTTTAATTCGACAGCATTTTGCAAAAGTGTCAGCTTGCAGTACGTGGTAAAGGGAGATGTGCCGCGTGTGGTCTGTGGCGGTAGATCATTGAAAAATTCCGTAGATCTCACATGAGAGCGGCTTTCGCAGTTCCACATCCGGGGACGTCCTTGTCCTTGGTGTCCATAATGCTGTTGCCTTTGACAGAAACCGAATTGCAGCCGAGGACAAGGTTTGGGAGTTGGAAAGGCTCGAGAGATGAACTGTTCCCAGCTCCGCTGAAGACTCTCACACGCCCTCGTCAAGGCTCGAGCAAGCCAAAATCTGCAGCCAACATCGCGCAAGGACGAAGCCGCCGACAAGTAGCCCCGCTGAAGACCATGAAACGCCAGCGCAAGACCTCAAGAACGCCAGTATCCGCAGCCAACACCCCTCAAGAAGGCAGCTTCCTCTGGAATTTGTTGGGCTTCCCATCGAGGTTCAAAGTGGTTTTTTTGACGGTTCTAGGCCTCCTAGTTTTGCTGCTTTGTCAGTACGGAATACCAGATAGTCTGCCTGTCGAGCAACCTGCGATTATCAAGGCCGTAAAGCTGACTCCAGCTCAACCCATAGGTGACCTCGTGGAGACTGCTTCCCCCCGCCGACTGAGACCCATTTTTGGGCCCAAGTACTACATGAGAGGTCCCCTTGCTCAGCTGATAGAAGCCGCTGCGATTCTCCGCTGCCTTACGACGCGTCAGCGCGACCTCATTGACTACCTCGTCCGCAGACAGATACCTTTGCCTGGTGACCTTCCTCTCGCTAACACTTGGGGCAACCTAACATTTTTGGGGAAGCTGCAGCCTTACTGGTTGACCAAGGATACAGTGGATAGAGAGCGCAAGAGGATGAAACAGGAGGTCAGCCGACTTCGTGGCAAGGAATCAATTATTGTCCACCTGCCATTCCACTATACAGGTAAATATGGGGTATCCCTGCAGTTCGTGCTGGGATTGCTGGTGTCTGAAGTGCGGATCATGCTGCAGGACTGAATTCTAAACCTATTGTGACACTTCAATTTGTGCTTGGATTGAAAGGGGCTCGTATGACATTGAACAGGCACAATCTATATATATTCGAGAACATGAGAGCAATCTTAAAACCTGTACGTCAGACAGCGCTGATGGCCATTTTGCTGTTGCCCGTGTCTGACAACAAGATAGG
>NW_027151252.1:0-3267 GCF_019968955.1 Porospora cf. gigantea A | reverse complement strand
CTGAACGCGATTGCCTCCCCAGGGATATCAACGACATACTTGATAGGCTTCCTAGTTGTTCTGGTGGTAAGCTTGTTCGGCGCGCCGCTTCTGTCCAGTATGAAGCCAAACAGTCCTGCTCTCGCAGACCACGCGGTCTCAAGGTCGACACCGGATACAATCGTGACGCTACCACCCGATGGAGAGTCTAGCCGTCCCATAAAATACACCTCTATCCCTGGACAATACCTGGAGGCTTCCGTATCGGATGTGATCGAGATGGCCGCCATTACTGAATCGATCTTTCAAAGGACCGCCATTAGGGACAAGATAAAGGCAAAAGGCTTGCCTTTTCCTGGACAGGCGCCATTGGCTGATACCTGGGGAAATCTGACCTTCTTGCGTAGTCTTCCAGGGGTATCAAGTCGATTGACTGAAAAGTGTCGACTGAAGTTACTCGCAGCCATGCGACAACACCAATGCGCTTCGCGCTTTGGCGGTATCTTTCATATTTGGATGGATAACATCTACATTAACTCCCTGAGCTTCAACGTTGTCGGAGAGATGTCTGCCCACGTTGAGGTCCTACACGGGTTCCCGTCTCCACGTTGAGGTTTTACAGGGGTGCCGACGTTGAGGTCCTACAGGGGTTCCCGTCTCCCGGTTGACTCTGCCGGTAGTATATGCTTGTATGAAAGATTAAACCATGTATGCGAAAGTACAAGGCTTTATACGTCGAAACCGCAGACGGCTCATTAAAACAGTCATGATCTACACGTAAAAGCTTAAACCATCTACACTTAACGCTGTATCGCGCCAATGGCGATTCGTAGTACTCATGATCCTAAACTTGACACGAAAACGACGCATTCTCCAAGCCGATGAACCGGCGAGAGGTGCTTGCTCTCGACTCCAAACGCAGAGAGCTGGAGGTGGAGGCCGATGGGTTGTGCGAGTTTTTATCGGCACAAGGTGTAGGCCTAAGCCAGGGGCTCATAGACAAGGATGGCTTTCCCTTGCCTGGCGTTGATCACTACGCTGTGCGACAGGCACGCCATCGGCTGGCTGTGCTGAAGCTGGATTTGGAAAAGATCAACAGCGAAATCAAGGAGGGCCTAGAGACGGTTCTGGCGCCCACATCTGAAGGATACCAGAGGCCTGCGCATGCGATGAGAGCCTTTGCTGTTGTAAAAGACGTCACGCACGGATCGCCAACGGCTGACTGCCTGCAAGTCAATGACGCCATTTTGGCAGTCGGTGATGTTAAACTAGCCGCATCCCTGTCACCGTGCGACTTAATTCGACGGCTACCCTCTGTAGTGCACGCCCATGAGGACCACGAGCTGGTTTTCCATTTACTGCGACACGGCGACTTCCTTGAGGTCGTGATCCGTCCTAGGAGGTGGGCTGGAGCCGGACTGTTGGGCTGCCACATAGTGGCCTTATACGAGGGCAGTCAGAAGACTGAAGAGGATTGACAGAAAGAGGCTCATGTACCCAAGGCTTAGCGTCCTGCGTGACTACACAACGTGCTACTTACCTTGTGAACAGGAAGACAAGCACGAACAGGCAGAACAGCGCAGGCGGGTAGAGAGGGTGGTCTGTCATCCACCCGAAGAGGACAATTTCAAACTGTCCCTGAACCTTTGTCACCTTGCGGGTGAATCGGGAGTACAGGAGGAAAGGAAGTACTTGCATAAAGCTGCACAACAGCACGGTGTGCGGAACGCCCCCGACAAGCAGACTGTTGGCGAACGGAGTCATTAGACCCGTGGCCAAGAATCCTGGTCTTGGAGTCATGAGGTTGAAGAAGAGTAAAGATGGAAGGTTGAAAAGGAGCTGGATGACAACTACGCGAAGGTCTCACCATCAGAACGAACCCTGCAGTGGCAATGTCAAGGGACAATAGTAGACGGGCGAGCCTGTTAGACCCCTCCTCTACCGCCAACATACGAACGAACGGAAACACGTAAAACAGGCTGCGAGGTAGAAGGTACAGCAGACCAGTAGGGATTGGGAAGAGTAGGACGAGGAGATAGTCTAGACTTCGAGGGGGCAACGTTGGCCGAGTTACCCGTCGTAAGCTACGAATGTAGGGTAGGACCCACGAACCTGCAAGGGTAATGAGCCGTGACCCAGCGCAGAAGGCTTCACTGCATCCCCAACCTAGGAGTGCGACTAGTACGGACGTTTCCATCGGGGAGTAGTGGAAGGGAGAATCCATGGATTGGGAAGGAAACAAGTAGCAGGTTACCGTTAAAACGGAAGCAGCGGCCATAACGCTGCCTAGGGGTGTCTGCAGCGTCCGAGTTAGAGGGCGGCGTTTGGCGCCCTCCCCACCAATTTCGAACAGATAGAGTGACAAGAACTGGTGGGCAACCACTGCTGACAGAACGCCAATTCCATATGCGCGGCCGAAGACGAAGAGCGCTGACAGCAGGTTTGGCTCCAGCCTAAGTCGGATATCGCCATCATGCAGGAGGATTGCCACCAAATGCAGTGCCTTGTCGTCCTTCCCAGACGTCGAGACGTCGAGATCCAACAGTACGCGTGTCCTAGACGCCCTATCCTCAGTCTCCCCCCAGATGATGTGCTCCCAATCCGAGGAAAATGCGACTGACATTGGCGGGTGCGCGTCACCATTTGTGTATCCGACAGTGGCATCAGGAGACAACCAGGACGGCACCTGCAACAGACGCACATGCGTAGCAGGCGAATCAGACTTCGGAATCTCCATCTGTACCTTAAATATCCCAAGCAAGAACATCAGCTGGTGGCAAAGAGGCAGAATGCGAGAGAACGGATCAAATGTTACAGTGCGAGGCGCATCCCCGACAGCAACAGTGAACATCTGTGACTGGACGCCCGGGCCTACGCTCAATGTTCCCACCTCATCGAAGGTCGGAACCAGAGCAAGGCACAATCCAGACGTGTTCGGCGCGCAGGCGACTCTTACCGGCTTGTCCTGAAACTCGACGTTGGAAACAGAGTTCGAATCTAGAAAGGTTAGCAGCACCATGGACGCCGCTTCCTTGATTGGGATCTTACACGCCTTCTGGAGGCAATTTAGATTCGTCGTCCGGAACACGGTTTTGAAGGGTCTATACGCCGACATTTTAGGAAGCAGCCGACGCAGATGGAGCTTCGCGGAGCCGTCGATGTTGGGTACGGCCGGCAACCTAGCTTTTGTCTTCATCGACAAGCCGTTGTGGGAATCTGCACCAGCAGATCTCCCCTTGTTGTGCATCTCGCGATGAACCTCCTTCACACTTATGACTTCATTGAGAA
>NW_027151251.1:0-1191 GCF_019968955.1 Porospora cf. gigantea A | reverse complement strand
CTAATCTACAACTACACATTAGGATCACAGTTTATTCGCTGCTCCCTATCTTGGTCGCCTCTAACATCCACCGGAGGCTGGCATGGTCCGTGTGGACCGTGAAAGCTCGGCCTCGGAGGAAGGCGTCGAACTTCCTCACGCCTTCAACGATGGCGAATGCTTCTTGCTCGTAGACGGGCCAGCGCTCCATCGGACCCGTAAGGGCCTTCGAGTGGAACGCGACCGGAAGCCAGCGGCCCTCTCGTTTAACCGAGAGGATGGCTCCGACTGCGACGCCTGAGGCATCCGTCTCCAGGAGATACTCGTCACCTTCCACTGGAATGGTGAGGACCGTCTCTGAGAGTCGTTGAACGGCGAGCTGAACCGCAGCGGTACACTCAGGTGTCCACTGGATCGCTCGGCTCTTGGACTTCCCGTTCACCTTTGGGGATGTGACTGCTCCGCAAAGGAGAACCGGGGGCAGAAGGTCTAACTGCCGTAGGGCCGAGGTACGACCTTCTAGGGTCCTGACCACCTGCACGTCGTTGTAGACTGCCTTGAGCTGTTGCACGAAGCGTGCGAGGCCCTTCTTCACTTCCTTGATGCGGGTTCCATTGAACCCGAAATAGAAGGACTCCTCCGAGATGTCGCCTATCTGTCGACCTCGTCGACGAATGTGGTGGCGGGTAACCTCTTCGGGGAGATCGGTTACGATGAAGGTGGTGTCTTTAGGGTGGTACAATGACAGAGGTGGGGCTCCGAGGAACCAACGCGCGACTCTGATAGAACTCGCGTGACCCCATTGGAACACGGTAGCGTTCTGAGGGTCCATTATCGTTATGCTATTTCCATTTCCTACAAGCATTTCACATGATTCTGGCCCCACATTATGTCCGCCGTGACGTGCCCCCTCCCCCATGAACTAACTCCGATACGTTCCAACCCCAACCCGCCGTAACCGAAATGACACCGACTGGGTCTCGAACCCCCCCGGATTCTGACCATTCGCTTGTGAGGTCAAAATGGTAACCAACCGCACCAACACGGGTTTCCGCTAACGCGCTCAAATCCGTGGTCTCCCCCTTAATATCTCCGATACCGAAACATGAGATTAATACCGAAACTTGAGACCAAACGGCTCCTCTCCCTCCGATATAATGAAATTCCCAATTCCATATACTCCCTAGTATCGCTAGTATTCCATATTCCCTT
>NW_027151250.1:0-1192 GCF_019968955.1 Porospora cf. gigantea A | reverse complement strand
AATGTGACGGTGTGTCCGAGTGGTTAAGGAGAGGGACTAGAAATCCCTTGGGCATCCGCCTGAGGACAACTGTGGACGCTAGGGCTCTCATGCGCTTCTGATGGCGCAAGTTTGCTTTGTCAAGTGGAGTGCTCTTGGGCGGTAGGTCTGCGGTGCTGTCTTTCTTTATGGTGTCGGCCCTGGCCGGCCAAGTGGGCGGCGGTTTCTCTCTGCCTGGTGATTCTGGCGAGGATATCTTGGCTGGCCCTGGAATCGGAACCTCCACTCGGTGTTGCTGTTCTCCGCAACGGACCTTTGGCGCCTTGTTTGGCTCGGGGTTGGGTGGTGGGCGCTTTTTCTGTGTTTGAGTGTGTTTCGTTGGTGTCGTGTTCCGGTTTACTGCATTATCCGGTATCGGGGTGGAAATTCCTGGTGGGAGCAAGGATTGTGGCAACACGATGTACTGGGCCGGGGCTGAGTGGTAGCAGTTGTAACGCGAGGGACTGTACGCGAATGGGCATCGGGCTCCACTGCAGCTTAACGTAAAACTGCATGGCGTTAGAGCAAGTTTGACCGTCTTGCCAGTCGTCAGACATCCTGGGCAACGAAGAATCGTCGCGGATCCGTCTGTAAATAGCATGATGAATAGATCGCTAATCAGTCTTTGCTGATCGGAAATTGGGTTGGAGCTGGGCATTGGGAGTAGGGAGGCGTATTTTAGCAATCGTTTCCGGGTGCCTTCGTTTTTGAGAGCGTACTTCAGTGTCTTCTTCTGGTCGAGTTCAATTCTTTGCAAGGCGGTTCGTGATTCCTCGGCGAGCATTTGTGTTGTTACGAAAACATGTCCTTCCGCGTTGTAGTGGTGGATAAACTCATTTAATCGTAACTCGAGGGCCGGGAGCATCTCTTTAAGCTTTTGCCAAATTGGTACCATGAAGAATAATGCCTTAAACACTGACCCCGACAGAAACATGTGGGGAAAGAGTATTGGCGCATGGAACACTGACGGCCTCGAATCCAGCCCGGAGAAAACAAATATACTCCGAGAATTTCTTGCTTCTACCCGCCTCGATGTGTTTGCCTGCACGGAATCGAAAGGAGTGCATCCTCCGGCATTCCCCTTATACAGGCACACCACAGCCCCGTGCTCTACAAAAGACTTCAGAGGAGGAGTTACAGTTTACTACGGAGAAAACTCAGGAGCCACGACCAT
>NW_027151249.1:0-1192 GCF_019968955.1 Porospora cf. gigantea A | reverse complement strand
ACCGTAGGGAGAAGGGCACACAGGAGACTCTCCATCACCTTGGGGTCGACAATAGGGTTGTTCAGCTCCTTCTCAGGTATGTCGAGAATCCTGGTCTTAATAATCGAGTCGTGGTGCTCGCTGTCAGCCATCCGTTCTATTAGACCCGAAAGTGCCACCAGAACGGGGGCGCCCTTTTTATGAGTCGCTGACGGATCGTTCATCATTTCAAGTGCCATGTTGCTCAGTCGCGTGACTGCTGGGAGGTTATCCTCCTTGGACATCTGGGTGTATAGCGCGGTTCGCAGACGGATGGCTGCCGCAAGCCCCTCTAATGTCAAGCCAGCCACGTCATCGATCGTTCTCTGGAAGTTCGCGTCAAGCAGTGACTCGGGAGTGGGTCTGTCCAGTGCAGCCATCTTGGCGAAAAAGCCCAGCACTCCGTTTACAACGGGGGTATCGGCGCGATGTGCCACCATGAGTGCCATCAACCTCCTCGTTACGGAGTCACCGCTGGCCCCTCCAGCCTTATCGAGCAAATCCATGCCCTTCGTGTCGTTGGCCAGGGCTTGCATCACGTCTAGGTAAGATGCTAACACTTCCGGGTCGTCTCGGTAGTGGTTCATGTTATCGGCCAGGTGCTTCAGATACGTGCCCTTCTCTAGGACGGACAAGACCTGTTGTCTGGAGGCCGGCTGGTTGAGAGCTATGGCAAGGGAGCGGTTGGAGTCTGCCACGAGTGGTGCCTTGTGATTCGAGGCTCCTTCGCCAGCCCATCCCTGCACGTTGGTGCCGAGAAGTGCAAACAGTGCCTTTGTACCGACCGTAGGGCTATCCGGAAATCGCTCACACAGTACCCGATGCAGGTACGCCGTATCCTCTCGCAGGGCGTCAGCAGCGCTGGAGTCCAACGCGGAAGCTAGCTCCTCCATCAGCTTTGGAACCTCCTTTAACGTGGTGGCTGGATCTTCCAATTTGGTGTTCAGAAGGACGCCCGTTTGCTGCAAATTTGTGCAGGCGGCAGCTTGCCAATGAGGTTCACGGTGCGCCACTATTCTCCTGGTCGAGCCTATGAGGGCGTTCAGCGTGCGCTCCCCGTCAAGGGACTGCAGACAATCGGAAACGGCCTCCGTCAACCCAGGGTGGTGAACGGACCTGGAGAAGTCTGCATCACACTGCGACACCGCTCTCACGGTAGAGATTGCTCAGCATT
>NW_027151248.1:0-8271 GCF_019968955.1 Porospora cf. gigantea A | reverse complement strand
TTCTTCCTCCTCTGATTCTTCCTCTGATTCCTCCGTGACCGCATCCAGGCTGCCACCCATCGATTCGTCATAGTCCTCATCCTCTTCATCCTCGTCTTCCAACTGGGTGGCTTTCTGCGGATCCTTCTCGGAGCCACCATCGTCAAGAAAACTGAATCCCCCCTCGCGTATAAATCCCTCGACGTCTTGTCTGATCGTTTTCAGGATAAAAGGCCAGTTCAAAGGCGTCTTGCTCTCATACCACACGATATCCATCTCGTTGAGCCATTTCTTTATGGTGTCCATGGAATCGACTGGAACACTTGTAATCGTCCTCACAGGACGACTGAAGTCTCGAAATACTATGGTCATATCGAATGCTCGGAGTCCATGCATCACTCTCTCGAACGACACTATCTCCAAGTCTTCCAATGAAACGACAAAAACCGGCCACTCGACCACGGACACTGTATCGTCTGTCTACCGTTTCCTCACTCAGAGCACTCAGGGTGGGCATGATTCGGATGTTGTTATGACCAGGAATCCCATAGAAGGCCAGATCCTTTATGGGAAGCTCGAATCTCAGAGGAGATACGGATTGCACCTGTTCTACGAAATGCCTGCATGACCCTCCCTGCAGCAGCTTACTTAAAGTCCTGGTTGACTTTGGTCTTGCGCTGCTGCTCACGCTCTTCCTCATGCACCTCGTCGGGGTCGTAGTGAGATCGGCCTCGACGGGAGTCCAGATCGTCAATCTGAGAGCCGGTCTCAGTGAAAAACTGCACGTCTATGGCCCTCTTCTTGTTTATCATAATGGCGTTCCTCAGGTGGAAGTGGAGGATAACGACAAACTCTTTCCCTGCTGGCTGGCAAAACGCATGCTTAACGTTCGAGAACGTGATGTCGATGGGGTCGATTCGGGCTGCTGTGTAGCGCAATCCGTTGGCGTGCACCTCGAGGCTGCCTATCACCCGACGACCAGAAACGCCCCCTGTAGTCTTAAACATCAGATTCTTGAGTAAGATTCGCCTGCTGGAGCGATTCAACTGCAACTGTTGCTGTGTGGCAATGTCCGTGTTAACATCGCGGCTTTTAAAGATTTTCTGAATCTCCTGAATCTGCTTGTAGACCTGGTGGATACTTGGATCAACAGTCTTCACGGTGAGCTCCTTCAGGAAGACAGTGCTGGGCGAGGACTCCGGAAACACCACCTCTTCCTTTCCAGCCACCGCACCTTGCCCTGGCAACACGAAGTTAATCCGTAGAGAGTGAGTCGCGTCGTCCTCTAACGTGTGCATAGCGTTCCTGATCGTCGAGATATGGAAGGGCACGTGCTGGCCGTGCACTGGGACGAGTAGGGCCTCGTTGGCGCGGTCAACGAAGACACGGCACGGATTTAGATCCTTTGGAAACTGGCTCACGTCTCGGTAGACGTGGAGTGTGTTCATTCGTCGCAGTTTCTTGCTGGACGCGGCTACGGTGGGGCCCGTTCCGTCAGCGAACCGATCCCGAAGCTCTGTGAACTTTTGCACGCGCAAGTTTCGTTGCCGGTCTACCATCGCTTCGTGGTGCTGGAGGTGGTGTTGTTGCGCGGCTACTCGTCGCGAGATGCGAGGTCGGCCTCCTGGAAGGGGTTCCTCGGGTGACGGAGTTTTGCTGGGCTCGTCTTGTGTCGAGGGCTTATTTTCTTCGTCATCCTTCAGCTCGTAAATCACGGTCTTTAGGTCGTTCTTGATGCTGGCCGTGAGGCATTTACAACCATCAGCCGTAATTAGAACGGAGTCGGCAAGGTGAATCCCGTAGGAGCGCCCATCCGCCAATGCCCCAGAGGCGGTGACCACCACGTTGAATACCATATCAGACTGGATTTCCTCCTGACATCGGTCGTTGATGAGGAAGAATGCGTCTCTGAACTCTAAAGAAAGCGAGTGACCGAATGCCCTAGGAACCGGTAACTTCCGAGCCTGGCACGCCTCTGCACCGACCCGATAGAGATCCGCAAGAACCACTCCTGGCTTCGCGGCCTCGATCACAGCCTTCTGTACCTGCAAGCAGGATGAATACAGGTCCTTCTCTTCTGATGTAGCGTCGAGAAGAAGGGTGCGCCCGACATTCGTTGTCCAGTCCGCGTATTTGCCAGCTACAGCTACGCAGATACAGCCTTCCTTGAGTGAGACGTTCTCGGTGGAGGCTGCTTGCCCAGGTTTTAGACCGAAACCAGAGCTCTGGCTGTCAATCAACCCATATACGAAGTCGACCAGCTCCATCTTGATACCGAATTTGGCTTGCCATCGTGTAATGACTCTCCGGTCCCGTAGTAGGCCCTCCAGATTGTCCACTACCGAAGCGTGAGTCTTCTGCAGCTCCTGATCGAGAATGTCAACCGCTGCATTCATAATAGCCTCCTTCAACAGCCGACATGATACAGTCGCTGACTTCTCGATGAATGCCGCAGAGAATTTATCAGTGGGAGCCAACAGTCGAGCTACGAAATTGTCCACCGGCACTCGCGGCCAGCCCGCCAGCCCTGCCAGCATTTTGGCATCCAATGCCTCAGCGAATGCACCTTGCGCCTCTTCTCCTTTTGCTGCGAAGATGCCGAGTCTGTGGTGCTCGCCAACAGCGGCCTCCAAGGCCTTCACGATCGCATCTTCGCCTTCCCGCCGTTCCACAAGCGCTAGATCCTCCTTGTGGACCTCAGAGAGCTGTTTCAGCACAGATAATTTCTTGGGTCCTGATGACACAACCAGAGACCGGCTCTTTTTGACGAAGAATATCACCGTCTCAGGGAACATATATCCGCAGAGCCACATCTGCAGGTGGCCAACCCGGGAAGGTGACTCCGCGGCCTTGCCAGATAGGGCCACGATACAGTCCACCTCCAGACCTGACCGGTCCCATTCCTCGAAGAGCTTTCCGATTCGGTACTCGTAACATGCTAGGTCCAACTTAATGGAGGAGCCTTTGGAGGCCGCATCGGGCCTCTTGCCGTCTGTATTCGGCTGTGTCACCATTTCAAATTAAATCGCGAATTGGGGTTTGAGAGTCAATCATTCTGAGTTGTGGAAGCTCGTTCTCGAGAAGTGGTCGAAGGGAGCAAAGGCAGCACCTTTCCGTAGAACAACACCGCCGGATCGACTCCAGGCCTTTGCCCTATGATCCTATCCGTATATCCCTCGTACACTCTAAAGGGCGTCGCTATCTGAACTGACTGGTGTGAGGCAGTGGCGCGATTGTAGGCGTCGAGAAACAGGTCCGCCTGCGCGTCGCACTGAGCCTCGTAGGTCCATATGAGTGGAGCGATGTCAGCCGCAGGGTCCGACAAAGGCGGCCGCTTCCGTCGAGCCGCGACTTCATGTCGTCGGTCGGTTAAACGGTCAAGTGGCCGGTGGCGACGTCTTCGGGAGCGTCGGCCTCTGGGGGGCATCAGTCCACGAATTTGAGGAATTTTGATGCGTAAGCTAGACTGTCACCGATTACGCAGTTCGGCTGAAGATAGACAGAGGAGACCTGGACTTCTTTCCGTTGCTTGCGGTGTCAGTGCCGAGTTCGGGATCACACAAAGTATCCGACAATGCGTCGCTCAAAAGAGGCCCCTCTCTGAGATCCCCACCTGTCAAGGTCGCCCCGACCACTACCCCCACCAACCAGTTCGCAGTCGCCCTCCCGGCACTCCAAGAGGTGCACGATACAGCCGCAGATGTCATGATGACGCGGAACGTAATCGCGCGGCTTCCGTACTCACTTGGGACACCCTCGTTGCTTTTCGACGTGGAACGACGGATCTGGGGCCAGACGTTTAAGCTGCAGCCAGAGGCCTTCTACCGAATGGAGAGCAAAACTCCGATTCTACTTTGCAAACAGCACGGACTGCCAATTAGTGCGACTGTTGTGCTGAAGATGAAACAGGCTGACATCAGCCAGGAAAACTTCGGTCGAGATCTTTTCTTGCTGGAACTGCTGTTGGTCTTGTCTGAGACGGGTGTCGTAAGCGTTAGGGAAACTGAGCGCCCTGATACTATTACAGAATCCGTTGATAGAGAGGGCGGCAAATCCAGAGATGGGGTTCCTGAAAACGTACACTCGACTGCTGTATTACTATCAAATGTTAGAGTTGGGAGATGTGCCTGTGTTCAAACCTGGGCTCACCACCAACGGGCTGAACGGCACTGTTAGTCTAGAGCTCCGACACACCAAAGAGGACCAAGCGGTGAAGTTCATTAGCCAGGTTATTGAGACAGTGCAGAAGCCGATACATTGCTCTGAAGGCTTTTTCGACGCCTTCAAGAGCGTTTACACCCGCAATAAGTCCGATCTGGAGCGGGTGGGCATGCAAGCTCCAGAGAAGGAGTGCATGCATCATCAGCGCACCCTGCTTGACCTAATGACCGACCTGGCGCCTACGCCTAGCTGCCTGGTAGAGGACGCTATGAAGGTGAAGTATGAGGATGCTGTAAAGTTCTTGGCTATGCCAAGGAAGCTCAAGCCCGTTACCGGCGTGTTGATGGCGCCATCATTGAAAGCGGCCAAAGCTGTCTTGGCAGTGGTGCCCAATGTGGATTCACCGGCAGTCGTGACGCCTCCTCCGACACGCCGCCTTGAATCCTTCTGCGAGGCGCAGAAACGAACAGTGAGTCTGGGATTTCCCTTGTCTGACGTGTCGTCGACATCTGTGGCGTTTCCGGTCACACCTACGAATCTCTCGCATATCCTATTCATGGAGTTCCTCAACTTTCAGTTCAAGCGCTACATGAACGACCGACATGCGTTGCAGATGCAGCAAATTGGCGACGCCAGCGCGGTACACCTTCGAAGCTCTGACTTCATGTGTCTCGCACTGCTTCCACAGCAACACGTCTTGCAGTGCGCGTGGCGTAAGGGTAAGCAGCGAAATACATCCATGATCACTTCCTCCAGCTGAGGACGCCTACCAACAAGAACGAGTGCGGCTGAACCTGCTAGAGCTCTTGACAGCTCAAGGGGACAGGAGTCAGGTAGAATCGGATTTTCTGGAGTATCAAAAGAGAGCTCAGGAACTGTTAACGTCAGATCCGGGATACATGTACGATAAGGCACTGCTGCTAGCGACTCACCGGTTTGATGGCGCCAGTGTCGACGTTCAAAAAGCCCTGCGGGGACTGAAAGTGGACGATTACTGCAAGTGGGTGCGTCAGCTGTTGGCTGGCCCTATTTTCGGCATGGACTTCCTAAGTGTCATCGACTTACGGCTGTGGGAGAACCGCAACGGCATCAAGAAACTAAAGCCCGACCCTAGGAATGACTTCACGTACACACTTCTTCCTAAGAAGTATCGAACGCCACGAAATGTGCCCAGTGTAGATGGTATACTGAAGTCCCTACACGGATTGGGAACGAAATGACGACGCCTACGCAGGTCTTTGGGTGGCCATCAGTGCTGTACCTGCTCTTGCTCGCATGGCCAACGCCCGCTTCCGGCCACCAATGCCCAGTGCTTGATTCTTCCCCTTTTTCTGCGCAAGCTTGAAGACGGGCGAGTGTTTCAGCATGTCTGGAAACACAGTAAGCTTGATCTGAGCACCCCGGATGTAGACTTGCTGTAGGTGTGTTTGTTTGCCGTCCTTAGCCGTTCGGGTGACGTTCTCGATGAGCAAGTTCATGTTATCTTCACAGTTTGCCAAGGTTCCGCGAAGCAACTCGCCCCGTTTGGTCTCTACTGTAACGATGTGCCCGATGCCCTCGAAGTAGAGCTTCACGGGAATGCCCAACATCATTATTCGCGAATTGACGAATATCAGTCCAGCCTCACGCTCCACGCGTCGTCGCCCTGTCGGTACTCCAGCTTCTTTCCAACGGAAACAGCAACTCGTAGCGCACCCACTAAGTCCTTCCACGAGAGATCGCCTTCTATCACCATACTCTCAGCATGCTCAAGTTCACGGCTTCCGTCGTAGCGGAGGAGATCGACTCCGTATTTCACTCCGTCGACCTCTTGAACAGCTGACTCTCTAAGCCGTTTTTTTTCCATTTTGCAATTTCAAACCTAATTGGCAAAGTCTTAACCTAATCTTGCTACAATGTCCTTGCACCTCTCAATACATTCCTCTTTGCTGGGGACCTCTGCACCGTTCTTGGCAAAGTCGTTGGAGATCATTTCATATACTAGATCCAAAATTAGGAGCTGAGGCTCCCATTTGAGGGTTTCGCGGATCTTCGTGGCGTCTCCAAGAAGCGTTTCCACTTCGGCAGGTCGGAAGTACTTCGGATCAACTCTCACTAGAACTCGACCAGTCGCCTCATCAACGCCTTGCTCCTCCATCCCCTCTCCTTCCCACCTCAACTTGAATCCAGCACAGGCAAACACAAGATCGCAGAAGTCCCTAACGCTATACTGCCGTCCGGTAGCAACAACGAAGTCGTCAGCGTGGTCGTGCTGTAGCATCATCCACATGGCTCTGACGTAGTCTTTTGCGTGGCCCCAATCGCGCTTCGCGTCGAGGTTGCCAAGCGAGACGTGCGTCTGGCTTCCGTTTCTGATCTTCGCCACCGCCTCGGTGATTTTCCGAGTTACGAACGTCCGGCCCCGGCGAGGACTCTCGTGATTGAACAGAATACCGGACGTAGCGAACATTCCGTATGCCTCTCGGTAGTTCTTCACAATCCAGTGAGCATAAACCTTTGCAACACCGTAAGGGGACCTGGGGTAAAAGGGCGTAGTCTCCCTCTGGGGAATCTCCTGGACCAGACCAAACATCTCGGACGTTGATGCTTGATAAAAACGGCACGTGTCCGTCAGACCGGCACTTCGGATTGCTTCCAACAGCCTGAGAACTCCAACAGCGTCACACTCGGCGGTGTACTCTGGCATGTCGAATGACACCTTCACGTGAGACTGGGCAGCCAAATGGTAAAGCTCCGTAGGGCGAATTTCCGCGACTAGTCGGCACAGGTTACTCGAGTCAATAACGTCACCGTAGTGAAGTGTAAGTTGGGAGAAGACATGCTCGATGCGTCCGGTGTTGAAACTTGACGAGCGTCTGATGATACCGTGGACATCGTAACCCTTCTCCAAAAGTAACTCAGCGAGGTAGGAACCGTCCTGGCCAGTAATCCCAGTGATGAGGGCAACTTTCGACATTGATTCTAGCAGAAATCACGTATTACGGTGTCTGTTGTGGGGCTCACCCACATTTCTCAAAGTCATAAAGTTTTTCGAATCCTTCATCAGCCTGCATCAATTTCGTTTTTTTTATATCTACAACATTCACATCTCCGTTCCGAAGTAGCGATCGCCGTAGTCCCCCAAGCCAGGAACAATATACTTCTTTGCGTTCATGCCCTCATCAATGCTGGCGCAAACCATCGACATGTGAGGATACTCCTTGAATACGCGTTCCAAACCCTCAGGTGCGCTAACGACGTTTACAAAGATGATGTTCTCCTGAGGTACCCCGTGGTCCAACAGAATCCGAATAGCCTCTATCGCCGAGCCGCCCGTGGCAAGCATCGGTTCCAAAATCAATACCTGCCTCTCGTGGACATCTACTGGCAACCGTTGGTAGTATACCACTGGCTCCGCGGTCTCCTCATTCCTCTGAATGAGAACTTTTCCGATTCTGATCCCCAGACAGGTCTCTCGAACGGCCTTCTCCATGGACTCGCCGGCCCGAATAATGGAGACAGCGCATATCTTCTTCTCAAACTCCGTACCTTGGAACACAACTCCCTCCAGAGGAGTTCGGACCTCAACCGGCTTGGTAGGCAGGAGGTTCAACGCCTCCTCGACAAGCAGCCGGTTGACTCGGTCGGCATAGAACACAAACTGCTCGTGGGACGTCTCCTTGTCTGAGTCAGCATTTCAGAGTACCGCCTACTTCGAACGATTGTCAGCATCGACGCTAGTTGGGGTGTGTGTGGGAGCAGATGAACTTGCGGAAACTTCATCTTGAGGTGTTTCTCCCTAATGGAAGTTGTCGCAGTTGAGCTGAAAGCCGACATTTAGGGAATATGTATGATTCGCCACATTAGCAGCGGAGACTTCAGCAGAAAACTATTGCAGGCCGACTTGGTGTAGAAGCGGTTTTTGTCGCAGCGAGTCGCACTAAACGTGTGCTTGTGAGAAATAGTGCATGTTCTCAACATTTCTTTTGTTGAATGTCGGAAAACGGTTCGTCGGTGCGTTGCGAAGCCCGAACGACACGTCGACGTAACGTTCCTCGTCGACACATAGCGTGTTTCCGGTACGTCACACTTGATGCGCGGCGGCAGAGAGCCTACGTAACCCTCCATGGGCGACTGATAACGGGCGGGAAG
>NW_027151247.1:0-8278 GCF_019968955.1 Porospora cf. gigantea A | reverse complement strand
GTCGCCTTGGTTCGAAGGTGAATTTGTTCGAGTGCTCCTTCAATAGTGCCACAGAGAATCTGTGAGTAAACTAGTTTTCCTTCAAATATTGTAGGAAGTTCGACGAATTCCGCCAGAGGGTTCTCGGAAAATAGCAGATCGTAAGTCGGATTTTCAGCGCTGGTAACTTCTGATACCTCCCCTGCTATTCCCCAATACATCTTGAAGGCCACTTGCGCTACAACTTCACACGTCTCTCCAAAGGAATCACAAACTCCTAGGTTGGTCTTCGCGAAAACCTCCTCAATTAGTCGTGCCCCCATGTCACGCCCTAAAGAGTGTAGGACCTGATTCACCATGTCCACATTGTCTGAATCCTTGACGACTTGCGTTACGAGGGACCCGTACATGAGAGCCAGCATTTCTGAGCTCATCTTGCCCATCTTGGCGTACACGGCTTCTCCTTGCTTCAAGAAGTTCTTTGGTGCCATAATTAATCGAATAACGCTTCAATCTTGCTAATGGCGTACTACATCAAGAAACACCAATTTTCGTCGTTATGTCCATTGCGGAGATACAGCGGCTGATATCGAATGGCGAACCTTTCGAATCTGCAAGATCCTCGTGGAAGTCTTTCATGATGGATCGCCTGTCTATCGAGTCCTCCGAGGCTCTGAAACACGTCTCCTTAGGCGATATTGGGATCATGATCCTGGACGCTATTAACGGCGAACTGGAGGAAGACCACCTGATGTTCCATATGGTTGATATTTTCCCTGACAAGTCTAGCAAGCGCTTCATTCGGCAACTGGCAGCTGACGTCATTGAGATACTCCTTACGACAAAAGATTCGTTAGTACCGCCTGACTGGAGCTCAGTCAAGCCATTGAGGCGATCTGAGAGGGTGCGCCGCGAGCCAGTTTCACGGAAGGAGACTTTCAGAGACACGGTGGATGACGGCAGTGATCACCCACGGACTGTCACCTCACGGACGACCAAGAAAGCACAGGCATATACTCAGTCGCCCCCCCGAGGTCAGGAACAAGCAGCAAAGAGGAGGGAAATCGAGCACATCGTAAGCGACATCGCGGTGAAGTTGGCGCTACTTCCTGCTCGTCAGATCCACAACAGCCACGTCCACGTATGTGGAGGCACGAGGTGCACACATGGCCTTCCTGAGAGGGTCATTATCCGAAAGAGACGCCAACGGCAACGAGTGCCGATTATGGTTGGTGTTGAGAGCGCTGCTGAATCGCGGGATGAGCTTTCGACAGACGTAGATGACGACGTCGGTGGATTCATTGTTCCCGATGATTTCGTTGAGATGCGCGAGGGTTCGAAGAAGAAGAGGAGAATGTCGCGTAGGGATTACGCCCGTCTCGTTCGTCAGCAAGTAGTCCTCACACCGGAAAGCGATGAGGGAAGCGATGCGGAAAGCGAAGGCTGCGAGATCGTCTCTGACTCCCAGACCATAGAGGAAACTCTCAGCACGTCGAGTTGGGGAAGCATTGACTCCGATGAGGAGGAGCACCCCTTGGTTGGGCTAACGGATGACCAGTTTAACGGGCTGCCCGTCGTTGCGGAGGCACGAAGTACTGTGAAGCGCATGCGTCTGCCTGCCGCTACATACGTGGGGTTAGACCGGTCGCGTCCAGGAGCCTACTGTCAGCAGCTGTATAGGAGAATCCAATCGAAAATATCAGAGGTGACGGGAATCGTGTACAATCCCGACGAAAGGAAACCGACGACCAAGGAAATCCGCCTGTTCGCCAAATTGTTTCCCATGGCGAATCGGGATCCATTTAACCATGTGAGTGTGCAGGAATTTTTGTAACGCAGATGTCTACGAAATTCCGAAGAGAGCCACCAGACTCTTCCTATACAAGCTCAGCATCCGCGTCGAGGCCTCCCAATCCACCGAGCCCCTTGCAGCGGTTGTCGCGGACTGCGAGTCAGAGCAGCGACGAGCTGGTTGTCGGCGTAGAAACCGGCGACGGTGCCACGGAGAGTTCCGAAGAGTTGCACTTTCAGCCGTCTACGGAGTTCTACAACCCCTATCATCGTATCTGGTGATACCTCTTCTTGGAGGGTTGCGAATTGTAGGATGTTGATGGCAAGAATAGATAGGCTTTTCTAATGTAACACACGTCGAAATTCAATTTCATGATACAAACAACCTCGCGATTTGTACTGAAGGGCGAGCTTGTGTGCCGTGGGGTAGCAACCAACCCTTAACTGAACTGACGGTCAAAGGTCTCTGAGATGGCACATACTGCCGTGGGAATTTCTGCAATACACCCAATATGCCCTCTGTGGCTGAGCTCGTCAAGCGTTTTGAGGCATGGGAACGGACGGATGTAAAGGTGCGTGTGTTATCTCCCTCCAAGCGATCGTTCATTTCTATACGCTTTCCCAGAAATCTGGGGCCGAAATCCCACACAACGGACGCGTGTCTAAACTGAAGGCTGACATCGAAAGCCGGCTCAGGATTTTACAAGACGCGCAACTGGTTCCTGTGAGACGTCCAAAGCGGCTAGGTTCGAAGTCGTTCAGTGATTATGTGGACGTCGAAGCCTATTGGGACGCTGAGACCATGAAATACTGGCGTCAATCATCCAAAGGTCTCTGGGAATTCTATGATGACGAGAAACAAGTATTCAAGAGTGCCGATCTCGCTTGGTCAGATTCGATTGATTGCGATGGCCCACTGGCGAAGCTCCCAGACGCTGGGATATGCCCAGATACCGAAAAAGCACTGAGACGGCTAGCAGGTAAGGCGGACGTACCCTACCAGACCCTGCTAAAGTTCTACCTAGGCGTTCATCTGTACGCTTTCGTAAAGGCGAACAACGGAATGTTGAAGCCCATCACCGTACACGTGTCGGTTGACAAAGGAAAGCTCTACATAGTCAGAAACACCAAGAGTCGGTTCCTGTCCATTAGCCACTTCTCTCGGATGGACTGCAGTCCGAATTGTCTCTTCTTTATGGACAGGGAGGCAAAGGCCAACCCGACGCTCCAGTCCGCCATATCCACAATCAAAGAGCAGAAAGTAGTCGTTCTGTGGACATCCACGCGGTTTGCAGGTGACACTGTGAAGGGAGATGATGGACCCTGTCTGCGTTCAAAGAGCATGTGCTTTGTCATTGACAGCGCCGACACCCATCACGAGTTTGTCAGTTTGTTGAAGACAATGGCGTCTCTGTGGTCTGTTGACCTCAAAATCATGCAATGAATCATTATTATCTCATCAGATATTTATCGGCCACAGCGACACCTTCGGGTTCCTTTCTTCGAATCTCCTTTCTTCGAAGCTCCTTTCTTTGGGAGCAGTTCGTGAAGCTCCAACTCAGTAACAGCGTGGTCGATTGTGAAGTCGTCAGACGAGAGGTACTGGCTCCACAAATCATCTCGAATAGCAGGCCGGTTCACACCCTCAAGCAGCAGGGATATCAGAGCTTCATCGTCGCAGTTCATGCCATAGAAGGCTCGCAGGCCGGTGACCATAGTCTCAAAACGGGCGACATAGTTCCCCACAGGTTCATTCTCCTTCTGACCATACGTGGAGGAGTCGCCGATGGACCCGAAAGAAGCCACAACAGAGTTGCGCATGACCGTTTTGAAGATGTCTGCTAGAGTGTGAGTTTTGAGACGGCGAAGACAGAACACCCCAAGTGGATGCCCGTCGAAATAGCTGGTGACTATGTCGCGACTCTCCTTGCGGGAGATTGACATGAGGCGAGTGTCAGGATCCATCCAGAGGAGCAAGTGAGTGATAATTTCAACGACGCTTTGTGATTGGCACTCAGTCCAATGGACATCGGGTTCGTCGTCTGTGTTGTGTGTCGTCTCGCTGCAGGTCGAATCATCGCAGTCAGTATCCTCGCTGTCTGATGTTGGGTCACTGGCGGGGTCAGTGGTGCTGTCGTCAAAGCAATCAGGTATGGGATTCGTCGTATGAGCCGTTTCATTCAACATCACCTGGATTCGCTGCGCATTCTCCTCCAGCGCCTGTCTGAATTCGGTGACGTACGTCTCGTCGTTGAGGAAGATGACTTGAGGAACTCTTTCGTAGAAATGCTTCGAAGACATCTAAATAATGTATGAAAGTCCTATTTTGCCCTAATTCGGCGTTTTGAAAAGATGCGGCTCGAATCTCATGGCACCTCGTGCTCACCCCAACAGAAACAATCTCGTCGTCCTCACTACATTCTGAAAGCATTGGGCTTCTCGCCGTGATTCGCAGACCCGGTAGTCGAATCTGTTCTAGCGGCACTTGGGACCCCGATAGGAAAGTCGAACGGCAGGAGCTCTGAAGTCACGGACATCACCTCCACTTCTGAAAACTGTAGGAGCACTGTTATGGTGCCCACCTTCATATTGTTGTAGAAGAGAGGCAGTGGTCCTGCAAAGCACGTGTCCCGAGTCTTCAGCAACGCTTCGAACTCTAGATGACAAATTCCCTCCACATTTCCTTCGCCGGATACGTTGAATCTGTTGCGAATTATAACCTTGTCCCACCTTAAAAACTGATCCCTGTTGTAAGGCATTCTGACCACATTGAAGTATTGCACTTCGAACTTCTCGGCAGCAATGCCTTTGCCTGGTCGAGGTCGCAATGACATCACCGGTTTCATAACCTGCTGATCGCCTAGACTGATGCGAGTTACGGGACAGGGGCCGAATGGCTTGCAACAGTCCAGCCCGTACACCTGACACACGATGCTCCGCACCCACCGGCAGGCTGACGCTGGGATCAACAGGGGCTCTCGACGGATTGTACGGGCCACGTCGCATGGCTCATCGCCCAGTTCCAGTGAGATCTGTGCCGTAAAGCTCGTATCCTCCAATTCCGAGTCAAACTGCAACTGACCGCTAACGCTCATGTAGCCTCTGTGAATGAACGTGGCAATATGGGCTATGCCAGTCGCTAATGCCTTCTCCTTGGATGAACGTCGAATTTTCTCCGACTGTTTACGGGCGACAAGGGCGAGCCGAAGCACCGCAGATGCCCCTATGGGCCTATGCAGCAGGGGGAACAAGCATTTTTGGATCGATCGGTTGCATCCTGATTTCTCTAATGGAATGTCCAGTGATGCTCCTAAGAACTCCAGGGTCAGCACTACGTCTCGTGAGAGTTCCGAGAGAAACGTCGGAGGATCAGCTTCCACGGACTCCACGCGGACTCCAAGAGACTTATGCGGACACACCACGACGACAGAATCAGCTGCCACCAAGACGATCTCGGATTCGGAACAAGCTACGTTCTCTGACAGGTCGCCAGCCGCTCTCCATACTTTGGAGATCACAGACGGCATTGAAGGCGCCAGACTTCCGGACTGACTTACACTGAAAGCCGATGCTAACTGCGTCGAGTTCACGAATGGACCAAGTGGATCTGATCCGACAGGCTTGAGGAGTCGTTCGGAGGACACCACCCTTTGGCTAGGCACCAGGTACCGGGGACTAAAATAAGGAGACTTCCTTGGTTCCGGTGCAGGAGACAGCAATGGGGACATCATCGGAACAGTCTGGGGGCTCTCAAGAGCTCTGACCAGCGGAGACCCAGCCAGGGCTCGGGAAGCAGTTCGGCTTGGGGGGAGGCCATGGGAGGCTTGGTGGTGCAACTGGCGTTGGATGTCCGTGGGTGCGATCTTACGACCCTGCATGGCACGTGTATTTTGCAGGTTTTAAGGTCTGCCACATTGATTAACGCAAAGAAGCAGAGATATACGATCATCCTCTTCTCGGTAGCGGTCGCGTCGGCTTCCGGGTTCGATTGGACTCGCTTTGGGAGGTAGGCATGACCGTGAAGGCGTGACCTGCGACTCGGGGTACTCGGGCGAACTTTGATCTTCCATCCTCGTCAGTCTTCTGCGTTGCCATTTGCGCTAGCAGGCCACCTCGCTCTTCTCTGGTTTCCATCGGCTGATCCGTACCGGTCATCTGCACTCCGGCTCGGTAGGACCAAGACAAGCCTAACAAAGGCCGCACTATATGATTCACGATGTCGCGCAGCATCTTCTTATTGGCCTCCGTCTCCTCTGGATGGAAGTATAAATCCACAAGAGCATGACCGAGAGTAGTGCCCTGCAGTATGTCAGCGTTCAGTGGCAGCTTCTGTATGACGCTTATGAGTCTGGACCTCATATGCAAACTTGGCAAAGACTTGTCCTCTTGCACCTCCAACCAATCAGCCAGGACCTGACAGAGACCCTCATGTAGGAACCAGGCCTGCCAGCGCGGTTTGCTGACCTCGGTACACACTCTCTCTAGCATGGCCACTTTGTGTGTACGGGGCTGTCCCTGGTTTTTTGCCTCGTCGTCTGCCAACTTGGCCTCGCGCATCGCGTCGATGACCTCCTGGACTCTTCGCTGGGCCTCTTCCTCGCCTATTGGTGCATTCTTTCGCCTTTTCTTTTTCACCTGGTCGAGAACGTCATCAAACGTGCTCCTTTCCCGTTTCCGAGGTTTTTTGCCAGCAGCCGCTTCAAGGGCTTTCTGCTCCTTTTTAAGTCGCTTTAGGCGCCGTTTCTCCTCCCTTTGTGCCTTCCGAGCAGCCTTGGCCTCAGCAGTATCCTCAGAAACCTCCATGCGGGCCTAAAATCAGGATTTAGGTCCTACGCAACGAAGTCACGAAAGCTTCTGGTGTTTTCTTGGAGCGTTAATCTGGTTGAGATCCGTCACACTGAACGTGGCAACTGCTGGGGAGCCAAAGGCACGCCCTCCTATGGGGCAGTACAGGCCTTCAGACTTACCACGCCAGTTGACGCTGCGACATGATACTTCGGAAGCGAGTGCGGAGTCCACCCATGCAACGCACCGCGGATTTCCCTCAGTAGCGATCCGCAGCCCGAGCTCCAGCTGCCATGGCACACGGTTTCTTATGCGCCTCTTCTTCAGCAAGCATCGGCTTGACACGCGTGTCCTCTCTCTGCTGAATGCAACCAGTCTCGAAATAAGTTCCTCCCCGTTGATACCTCGTCTTATGTGAAGACCTTGACACGCCATCAGCAGGCTCAAAATCTGATTGACGAGGACGCTTTTTAAGGGGCCAATCTCTCCAAAAGGTTTGCAGACCACCGCACCAGCAGTAGTAGGAGGGAATGTATTGGAGGCATCCATTGCTTCTTCCAGAGACAGCAGCCTCGAGTCCTCAATTAACGTACGGCTCGGGCCTGTTACTCGTCGACAGGGGTATAAATTTAACGAAACTCTGCAGATGACCTCCGCCAGCAGCCGCCGGTCTTTTTCAAGGAATGCCTGGAATCGACATTTACGGTCCTCTGGCAGCGTTTGGATCCAACAAGGAGCGATTTCGAAGGTGCGACGGAGAAAGTCCACGACCATCTCTTTGTGGGCTTCGGCTGGCTTGACTTGGAGCTCGCGGACCTTTATGTTCATCTTCTCGTTGAGAAAGTCCACGAACATCTCATCTTCGAGAAACGCAGCCTCCTGCGAGGGCGACGCAGTACAGCTGGGTTCAAAGGTCCATTGCTCCTCAGGAGTCTGTGCAGCTGTTGACAGGAGATCCACGTCGAACAGTGAAAGCTCCTTCCCATCCTCCTCTGCCTTCAGCTCGGTCGAATCACAACATACGGATTCCTCTACATTCGGATGTGGCGAAGGTGAGCCTTCAGTGGTAGCGTCCTCGGTGGAATTCAGCATGTAATCCAGCATAGATTCAGATTCAAATAGCGTGTCCGTGCGGTCCTCGTCCAAGCGTAGGGCACGGCATATGTCATTCACATGGACGTCCGCATCGTCGTGTCCTAGGGATCTGTAGTAGTAGGCTTCAAGCTGCTGGATGGTGGCGGTCAACAAATCTGGGAACCGAAGCGGGCCCGTTGCCAGCTGTGGGATTCTCCTTGCGATTGAGCATACTGGCTTGCGGATCAGATACGCCAATTCATCCAGCGGGGCGAATTGCTCCATGCTTAATGCTGCTATGTGTACGGCTGCAGCAATGAAACACGTTACTGTGTGCCGTTGAATCCGGCGCGTTTTAGATGTGATGTACTCCCGCAGTATGGAAAACGCCTCCAACCCGCACTCGCCGAATCCGGCGGCCTTAGCGAGTCGTCTGCAGCACATTTCCAGCAGCGAGAAATATGTTTGTCGACGATGAATAGTTTTCTCGTGCAATGAGGCAGCTGCAGGTCTCAGGATCTTCTGACCTCCGTAAACGACCTCAGACGTAAAATACGAAGAGGAGGCGAGGACGGTTCCGCAGTTTACACATATCTGGCCTTCCGTCTCGTCGTCTTCGATTTCAGGAGAGTCGCAGCAGACCATTCTG
>NW_027151246.1:0-1194 GCF_019968955.1 Porospora cf. gigantea A | reverse complement strand
AGCATCTTCCCCTGACCTTTTCCGGCAAATTGCCACGACAAGAACTGGGAATTTGGCAAGGAATCTAAAGGCAGTCGACGCGGCAGTGAAATTGTCTTTGACCGAACAGCCCACGGTTCGAATAGACTCTCGCTTCAAGGTGTTGGCACAGATTGTTTCGCAGGTGCCTTCGATCGTTCAGGAGCAGAAGAGAAGAGGCGAAAATCGGGTCACATTTACCGAGATCGGCATGAAGCTACTTACTACGTGGCCAAATGAGATATTCCCATTCCAAAGCCTGACAGTGCACGAAAGCGCTAAAGTTTTGACACGACTCTTTGCGGACCACGTTCAGAAAAACACGGCTCTGAATCTCCTTTACTCCGGAATGACTCTGATGGATGTTCTGATTCAGCTGATCCTTCAGAATGATTACGACTATCCCAGCTTTGTCAGTAACGTCAAAGTTTTTGGCCAGTTTCATGGGGAAGATCTCGCTGGTTTTCTCCGACGATATGTCCTCATCATTTCAGGACTTTACCTGTTTTTTGGATGCAGCCTCCCGGATCGAGCTCTGCTGGAGATGCTTTGTAGAGGACCCGCTTCCAAAGAGGATCGAGCGCATCTGGAGCGTAAACGAGTGCCCCTCGCGAATGACCTTCACCAGGTTTTCGACTTTGTCTGGTCATATGCGACTGCAGGATACGTTTCCATCAACAACCGAAGAGGACAACGCCAGGAGTTCAAGTTCCGGTACGATCAGGAAAGATCTGTTGGAGGTGTCAATCATCCGGCCTCGGGTTCGAACGCCGTCGGCATCAAAAAGCGCAGTGGACCATCCAACGTTGAATCAAGGCGTTGGTACTCATGCTGCCACTTCTGCAAGAAATCTCATTTCCATGGGGATTGTGAAGTACTGAGGGGCAAGAACGAATCCCAATCATCTTTGGTGCACCCAAGCAGAAGCGTGGGGTACCTTGATTCTGGCAACAAGACGATCGGAAAAGTCAGTAACTCCAAGTTAGCCTCAGCCGAGGAAGAGGAGCCCATTTATCGATACGAGACCATTCTTATTAACCATGAGCCCGTACGAGGCAAGATTGACTCGGGAGCGTACAGAACGATTCTGCCTCTTTCCTACGCAGAGAAATGGAACCTCTCACTGGATGAGGAACAGTGCTGGTGGGGCAGCGATACGGTTCTCAAGATTTCGAC
>NW_027151245.1:0-39462 GCF_019968955.1 Porospora cf. gigantea A | reverse complement strand
TGCGCTGCCGCAGGTCCCCTGTGGACATGCTTTGTATCTCCTCCGGTATCACCAGCCCTTCGATTTCCATCGTAGAAAAAGTAGGTTTAATCTCTCTCTGAAGTGGCCATGACCAGCAAGAACACACTAAAAAAACAATCTCGCATACATGACGGCCTGTGGACCAGAGAGCATTGAGCTTGAGGCGGTGCTCGCTGCGATGCGCAGAGATGAGCATCTGCTAAAGTTGATTCCTCCCTTTGAACCGCCGGCTGCTGATTGGAACTCGTGTGTCGCTGTAAAGGAACTCGACAAGTTGCAATTGCACAAACAAGTTCCGTCAGACCAGAACAGCCCAGTGACTGACAAATTCCCCCGTCCGCAAATCTCGCCAGGACCCCCAATAACTGCCAAGCCGAGAGGCCAGCCAAAACTGCACTCCTTTTACGGTGACTCCGCCAAGGCCAAAGATTCCAAGGTGAAGGACTCCAAGGTGAAGGACCCCAAGGTGAAGGACTCCAAGGTCACAGCACGTCAAGAGGCAGCGTTCAGCACTGCGGCTGCTTCCTTGCAAGCGCGAGCGGCACAGGGCGTCTCCGTTGCTGTAGAAGCACATGCCAGCGTACAAGAGAGTCGCAAACGCACACTCCTTCTGACGGGCGGATCAACCAAGGCAGACGATCTCGGGGACCTTGCTGAGATATGCGACGGTGACACTACGCCTGAGCTCGTGCGACTCGCGCTGAGTATGGTGGCTGGCCCCAAAGACCAGGTCCGTGAGGTCGATATCGCAGGGCTTGCGGATCTGAAGCGGATGATCAAGATAAAAATCATCAATCCGATAAGAAGACCCGACTTACACTGTGGCCTGTTGCGGGCAGCCAAAGGCGTACTGCTCTTCGGGCCCCCTGGGACTGGGAAAACGACTCTGGCAAAATGGATTGCCACAGAAGCTGGGTCGACTTTCTTCAATGTCACTTGCGCGACCCTGATATCCAAATTCCATGGAGAAACCGAGTCAATAGTGAAGGCCCTGTTCCGGGTGGCTGAGAAGCTCGCCCCGGCTATACTGTTCGTTGACGAGATCGATGCCGTGTTAGGAAAAAGGCGTGACAAGGAGGAAGACGCCTCAATCCGTATGAAAAACCAGTTCCTTACTCTGATGGACGGGTTTGATTCGGCCTTGAACACCGTGGTGATCGTAGGAGCAACCAATAGGCCTGACAACCTAGATGAGGCCGCGCTTCGCAGGCTAACCAAACGGGTCCTCGTGCCACTGCCGGACGAGGAGTCGCGTACCGCCCAGTTACGGTATGTCCTTGAAGGCGAGGCTCCGCAGGGGTGTCACCTCTCTGCCGACGACCTGCAGGTGCTAGCCCGAAAGACTGACGGATGGAACTGCTCCGACCTGAAGGCTCTCTGTGTAAAGGCTGGAGAGTTTCCGTATATCGAGGCGCTAGACTCGTATGGAGGAATTGAGCATGTACCATCGCACGACTCCTTCCGAGCTATCCAGTTCGCAGACTTCGTCAGAGCCTTCGAGTTCGTGCGACCATCAGCAAACCAGTTGGGAGTCGACTTTGGTCGGTGGAACAGCGAGTTGGGGTGTCTATAGCCAGTGTTGGTCGGTGGAACAGCGAGTTGGGGTGTCTATAGCCAGTGTTGGACGAAGAACGCAGTTAATGTTAATGCATGACGACAAAGGCTAATGTTCTTGAACGCTTCTCACATCGCACGTAGCCGACAGCAACTGCCAAAAACTGACGACTGCACCCTGAGTCTCCTCATGCTCCGCGCTGGTCATCAGGAGGTTGTGCCAGTGCAGAGACCAGAGCATCAGGTAGGTTACAGTGGCTCGGCCGACTCGGTGGTTGTTGCGGAGTAGTGTGACGCCGCTTTTGAGAAACACGCGAGTGAAGAGGAGCAGCGAGGCCACCACCTGAGTTGAGACCTTTCCGTCCTCAGCGAGGACTTCTGGACTTGGGTACAGTAGCATCACCAGAATGCTCTCCCCTGAGTTGGACTCCACATCCTTCATCAGAACTTCGTGTAGGTAGGGGAGTCTAGTGAGGACAGAGGCCACGAGGTGATACGTCAAACACAAGCAACGTCTGAATGAAAGTGTGGCAAAAGACTCACTTGGATGAGCCGGGAACCATACAGGACTGAACAAGGCGCTGCAGCTTGGGTAGATTCGATTCTACCAGCGACGCTACCTTCTCGGAGTGCGTTGAAGCTATCATGGATTTGAGAATCAGCAGCACGCTGCCCATGGCGTAGGAGGCGCCCATCTCCAGCAATGGGACCACATTCTCCTTCTGGCTCTCCTGTCCCGCGAGCACACCGAAGGTGAGCATCTGATTTACTGCCTTCGAGCAACCTCGACTTGTGACCAAATCAGCCTGCAACCCGTTCCGATCCACAAAGTAGCAAACCAGGGAGGCGCTCAGAATGGCAGGATAGAGGCATGCGGCGAGGGGGCTGGGA
The DNA here is from genome assembly GCF_019968955.1 of Porospora cf. gigantea A. NCBI lineage: Eukaryota > Apicomplexa > Conoidasida > Eugregarinorida > Porosporidae > Porospora > Porospora cf. gigantea A. Next base: position 36,996 of record NW_027151245.1, on the reverse strand, counting down.
AGCGCGCTTATGGGGCACACATACTCGACCTCCTGGTGCGGCTGCGCCAAACAGATGACATCGAGCAGAGTCATAAACAGGTCCTGCCAGAAGGGCAGCGGCAGCAGGTTCTCCCAGACGTCCGGTCTGACGCGGTCAACTAGTGAGGCCAGGTGAGCCAGCAGGTGGTACACCGCTGAGACGGAGTACCAACCACAAGTGTGTGCGAGCTGCGCGGGGTGAAGCCCAGTTTTGCCTGTCTTCCCCATCCTCTTCAAGTCCGACTGGAGGTCTTGAATCAGGTTGCGGCTGAGCTCTACGGCTTGATCCTGTTGGATGTCTACATGCCCCCTCGATATTCTGGGCGGGTTGACCATCGGCAAGCAATCCGCGAGGTACCGACACAGCCTATTGTTCAGCAACTGTAGGCCAAAGAGCGTCACGCAGTAGCTGTTCTGGCACCGCAGCTTCTGAATTAGCATGTGGAGGTTGTCCACCGCCTCGTTACGCGCCTCCTCCGTGGCGGTGGACCCTCCAGAGGAGACCATGGGCAGCAGAAGCGCTCCGGATTTACACATGACGTCCACCGTCACGATACAGGTTTTACATGGGAACCGTGGAGCATCCACGATGTTCAGGTGGTGGTTCTCTATTTGACTCCAGATTGTGGCGAAGGCGACTGACTTCTGGTCCATCCTCGTTCGAATCCTCGAGATCTTGTCTGTGTAGAGTCGCTCCAGCTGGCCGCCAACCTGCCGAGTAACTACGTGGCAGTCCGTAAGGAGCTTGTCGCGCTCCAAACTTCTGTAGAGACTGCTGTGCACCACGCTGGCCTGTTCTTGGAGCTGTCTCAGTCGGGCGTCAAATCCCGCGTCGTCCCTGGTGAGGACTACCCATGGAGGAATTCTCAGGCGGCAGTCCTGGTCGACACCAGAGGCCGTCTCGTCGGCGAGGCGGACGTCAATCATGGCGCTGGCTTCTTCCGTGCACAACTCGACGAGCGATGCGAACACCAGCACCAGCACTGGGAGTTTTTCAGCAGAGAGCAGCTGCCAGTTCGTCTTTCCCATCTCGCTCAACGTTGCAAATCGCTGCGGAAACAGAACATAGACTATATGGACCGCCAAATCCTTCGTCTGAGCCGACGCCAGCAGTAAGGTCACCAGCCGCAACGCCATCAGGGATTTCCAGCAGGTTGATGTAGGGGCGCTGGGCTTGATGTGCATGGCGTTTATGAGCGCCCGTAGAACCTGCAGAGACGGCTGCGTTTCCCACAACTCCTCTTCTTCCTGCACGAATTTCAGCCACGTTAAAGGCACAGAGGTAGTTAGTGCTGGCAGTTGCCTGCCAGCGTCCAGAGGGACGTAGTGATCCGTGCTCCGCATGCCGAGTAAGCACAGCGCGAACGAGGGCCCGGCCATATTCTGGGCCTCCAGTGTAGGGCGGCAGGCTTGCTCCAGCGCCCATACTGCAAAGGTCGGCAGCGGCACTCGCCAGTGGTTGGGCTCGCAGGCCTCGGCTGGGTAGTGATGCGCGCCCAAGCCCGAGGTGGGTTGCAGCGTGAACATCGTGTCCGAGGGGACTAGGTCCAGCAGCAGACACTGGCGGAGTCGTAGGTCCGCCGTGGTGTTTCGGAGAATGAGGCGGCCGACGCAGACGTCAGTGGCGTCCATAAGAATGTCATCCGCGAGAGTCAGGCCCATATCCATCAAGCTGTTGGTGAAATATCCCGTTCGGTTGGATACTGGTAGGCCCATCATGGAGAAGGAAGTCGACTCAGCGCGACCGAGCTTCGCCTCCGCGACTTCCTTGAGGTAGTCGGCCCTCTCCAGCCAAACGATTGATTGTGCGAAGACGTGGTGGGTGAACGGGTCGGTAAGTTGCTCGTACGAAATGGGTAACACAGGCAGACAGTCCTCGATCGCCGCAGTCATTACGTGTTGATAGGCACGCTGCAGATTGCGCAGGTCCTTAGCCATGCGGGGCTTTGCGCAGAGCTCTCCCAGCATATCCGGGTGCCTGCAGGCCACCTGGTATACCATGAACAGAGCCGCCCTCGCGTTTACAAGGTTGTAGGCAGAGCCGTCGCCAAGGTGAGCTAGCGCGGGCGTCCAACTGCAGCTCAACAGCTCCTCCACGTAGGTTCGGCCGCCGGTTCCCTGAAGTAACCGGTCGAGATCGGCCTTGTGCAGCAGTGGGAAGTTAGCCATTTCGAAGAGGTGCACATCCCAGCGAGTAGTGTGCAACGTGGGAGCCAGCGCAGCAAACAGGGCATCTCGCTGGAACATTGTCCGAAGAAGGGCTAAGCAGTTTGAGTGGGTAGTGTGTCGGAAGGAGTCAGCCAGGTTGTGTCTAGATAGCGATACAGGTCGAGATGAGCCGCTTGCAATGGTCAAGCACAGGATCATTTGCAGGACCACGGAATCGGTAGACATCAGTCGTTCCGCGAGGTGCAGCGTTGCACCAGATCGGGCGTCGCGAGCGAAGAAACACTCCCTCGAAGCTTGTGTCATCAGCGACGTCTCATGCGTCTCCGTAGGAAGCGGCCCTTTGAGGATCATCGAAAGGAAGTTCGTAGTCACAGCGCAGAGACGCCAGAATGTTACGTTGGACTGAAACAATGTGAGCGATTACGAAACCAAGGCGCCTACCAGTCTCTTCGGAGCAGAAGCCGAGTCCTCCCCGACGCTGGCGGGCCTCACCAGGGCAGGCAGGTAATTGTGCAGTACCAGTTCTAGCACCGCCTGTTCGAGACTTTTGTCTAGTGTTCCTGCAGGCCGGTTCAAGTTCAGAAACTGTCCCAGGGAGTCCCCGAAGCGCCTCCTGTAGCCCATGAACTTCATAAAAGTCAGCACCACTGACAGCAGCGTGACTGCGAATCGGCCGTCGTCGGGAGGCGCAGTCGCGTGGGAGCCCAGCGACAACGCCACATCCGTTCGTAACGTTGGCATCAGATGGTCAACGAGGTCGCGCAGGATACCGTACATCATGGCAGGAGAATCTACGCGGGAACAGAGTAGTAGCTCCAGGGCTGCTGACTTGATGTTAAGCATGGAGAGCGTGTTGAGGCCGCTGATGCTGCTGGTTGTCGGGAACTTAAGGCAGTTGAAGGAGGTGTCCATTAGGAGACGGTAGTCGATGGCTTTATCGAAAACGGACTCCAGAGGCAATTTCGAGTAAAGCTGGCTGTATGTTCCGGCTGCCACCACGCCGAGTATGGCCTTGTAGCTGTGGGTCAGCCCCTTGTTAAACGACTCCCGTTCCTCCGTGGAGTTGATGTGATGGTGCAGCTCGTGAAGCGCGCCCCCCACCACGGCGCGGAACATATCCGATGTTCGAACCAGGCTGCCAGGCACGTAGAACCACAGGGAGGTGGGCTGATTCGTTAGCGCATTGGCCACGGCAAGACCAGCGCCTTTATCGAAATGGATTCTTGCGAGACAACATCCAGCCAGGTTCATGATTTCGGTGTGGAGCGGATGATGGACTGTGTTGGTGAAGGAACTGTTCTCGGAAATGAGCTTCGTATACAGGTCAGGCAGAGAATGGAGAGAGCTTCGGTCCACCTGGGTGGCGACCTCGGGGAGAACACGGGTCACCCGGCTCATCAGGCGAATAAGAGGGATCAAAAACGAACGAGAGAGATTCGCCTGTGTAACACGATCCCGAGCCACTCACTGCTTGTCCACTCGCGGAGCGACCTTTGCGCTTGGCGATTTGACGTGCCACTTGCCACAAGCCTTGCCACATCACTGGCTTGACAAGGCACCGGAGGATGCTGCTGGTCACAAGCGCTGCAAAAACCTGATCTCTGTAGGAGGTGGTGTAGGCACCCTCCAGCGTCTGAATGCAGGCTGACGTCGTGAGACCAGTCGTGAATGCATGACAAATCGGATCCTCTGAGAAGCAGCCATTAACCACGAAGGCCGCCAGCAGCCCAAGAGGGTTATCCGTAGACCAGAACTCCTGCGAGGGAGACATATCCGTCGTGTGCTCCTTGACCGCCTTCTTAAACCATTCCGTTAACGGGTCCGTGTTCTCTGTCCACCGCCAGCGTGGACTTGTTAACTCGGCCGGAGACGATGTCGACCATCGGGCTGGAGCCGGGTCCAGTGCGCAGAGAACACAGAACACGACGCGGTTCGAGACACGCATCCCTGCCTCACGTCGCGTAGAAATGCTTTCCTCATCCAGAAGCATATTGTCGAAGTCCACAGCGGTCGGCCGATTGCTGTTGGACGTGAGAATCTGCGCGTCGAGCTTCTGGTGATCCACCAAGTGGGGCACCATCCACAGCATCTGCAGCACGGTCTCCGTTTCCAAGGCAAAGAGGGAAACCAGCTGTTGGAGCAGCTCAAAAAGCATGTCGATGAGGTTTCGGCACCTCTGAGCATTGAGCGAGCAGAGTAGATCGCCACTCGGTGCGGCGCTGAAATTAATAGCGTCGGAAATCGTGTTCTTCAGGGCGTCGACCAGGTTGGAAGCGAATCCGCGGCGGAGCAACTCTTTAAAGAACTCAAACTGCACGTAGAGGTCTCCGTCAGGACGCGTAAAACGGTCTGAATCGGAGGCCTGCACCCCCAAAGCAGCGCCGGATGCACCCATGTGCTTTAGCAGGGTGATGAGACACAGTAGTTGCGCTTCCTGCTCTCTGTGGTACCCTGCCACAACCAGCGCGTTGATGTTGCCACTGCGGTGATTGTCGCGGAGCAGCGTTTCGTAGAAGGTTGCGCAGGCTTTCTGGTCCAGGTTAAGAGCCTGCGACACAGTGCTGAGCCCATGCTTCAACGACTCTGGTAGGCTGGCCTCAGTCACCGCGCTCCGAGATCCATCTGCTCGTGCCAGCTGGCCAGCCTTGTCCACTGGCAATCCATAGTGCACCAACGTCATCTGACAATGCTTGGACATATACTCGGGAAGTGGCATGCCGTCCATGTCAGGAGTCATCAGTGGATGGGTGAACCATTCTGTTCGGCACTTTAGCGTCTGAAGGAACTCGCGGTTTGACTCCTCATGGACCTCTCGGTTTCTGAGCAGCAATATTACCTCTTCGAAGAGTTTTTGAAACTGCTCTGATGCCCAGTACTCTCCCATCCAGCGAATTCGGCATTAACGTGCATGGAGGACGCCTTTGAAGACGAGGAGGGCTACTATGAAGACTGCGGACAGGAATACATGGCTGAGACAGGCTCCAGCTCGTGCCACCTCCCCAGCGACGAGCGTTCGGCTCGATTTTCCACCGTCCGACCTTCTGTCACTGCGAAAAGCAGTACGCCGTTGGGGTCCTCCAACGGACCGCTCCCCATTGCGTCCTCCAGGCGACGGGCGCGGCGGATACGTGGTGACGCTCCGAAGTCGGCGAGGGTTCGGGCAGCACTACAAGGCCTGAAATCACTGCTGCCTCCGGGAGACTACAACGCATGCATCATCAGCGAAAGCGAGGCCGAAGACGACGTCATACTGGAGGTTTGCAGCTGCATGCCTGAGTGCACATGCGACCAGGTGGTTTCAAGCGTTCTCCGGCCAGACATGGACCTTGCAAAGAACGCATCACGCTCACGAATCCTCGTCGAATCCCATAATTCGGCTATGAGAGGCGTAACTCAGTGCCCCAAGTGCCACGGTTATCGTACGCAGACTCCACAGCCGAAAATCGCGAGCCAACCCATCCCGCAGATGATGCAACAACAGCCCATGGCTCAACAACCTATGGCCCATCATATGATGGCTCCAGGGCAACCCATGATGGGACAATCGTTTGGGTACCCCATGCAGATGCCCATGCCTTTTGGACAAGCAGCCTTCCAGCCTCAGATCTACGGCATGCCACCGTTCCAGCAGCAACCAATGGCCTTGACCCCCAATTCCCTTAGTTTCCACAACTGTCAACAAGACACCTGTAACGGTCAAGAAGCGTTTTACATGTGAAGTATCGCAAATGCAGTTTACTGATAATGTAGTTAAAAGGACTTAAGGTAACTACACAAACTACAAGTCATCACGACTCGTTCACAGTCACCGCGGACTCGTCAACCGTCAATACCGAGTCGTTCATCCACTCCTCGGTCGTCGAAGTCCTAGATTCCCCAACGGCGACAGAGTCCTCTTCGGACTGCGACCTCTCCCCAATTTCCCCCAGATGATCCCGAACCCACTTGTCAAACTCAGCGCTGCTCTTCGAGTGCCAGACCCTCACTGCGAGCGATTTGCTCGCGCACCACGCAGCAGTTGATCTCCGCCGCACGCGCGTCCACTCCGAACGGAAAGTCGTAGCCATTATAAAATTATCAGAATTTACCCCAATTAATTTGTCGAGTACGTTTCATAATATCCTCGCTGTTCCGCCAAGATCCGGCAGCGGGCAAATTTACTCAGTTATGACGCTGATCAAGGCGAACGTGCCCCACAGTATCCGTTGGTAGGATAAGTCAGGGTTAAAAGTACGATAATCGAGCTGTTCTTATGTATGCCTGGAATATCCTCATCAGCATTATCGCTGTTAACCTAATCTCACTGGTTTTAATTGTTAAAGGTGTATTCGATTTGATCGACCCACGAGACCTGCAGTTCCTGCAGGGGCATGTAGGACAGCTAGCCGCCATTGTAGGCCTGCAGTTCGCAGCTAACGGCCTGTTGGTGCTACCGGTGGACGTATACGCGGGCTTCTCAGGACAGAACATACTTCCAGACCTGTACTGGACCGCATCGTACCTTTGCTGTTTTTTGTACCTTATGCTACTCGCGCCCTACGCACTGCTGTTTGCGGGCGCGGAGTCCTCGCATGGGTCGGCGAAGCCCAATTGGAGGAAGTCTGCGTGGTTCAAAGCCAGCTTCTGGGCGCTGGCAACCTTTGTTATATGCCTGGCTGCAGCAGGACTCCTATTTTTGCTGATAGGTGAATACGTTGAGATGAACGACGTCGGTAATCCTGTACGACATCACCTAAACTTCGGATACTACGCACTCGCTATGACTCTGTGGGTGGGCATGTTCTTCGTCATGGTTTTTGGTCCAGTGGGGCTTGTCTCAATACCGCTACACTGCATATTGCGGTATGTGGATCGTCCGGTCCCCGCAACAGCCCAGGCGGCCGAGGACAACCAGAAGGACCTTTTGGAAGTGGCCACCACGTTGCGGCTCCTGGGTGAAGGACTAAAGGTACGCACAGGACGCGTGCTGGCGCTGCGTGGCTGTCGAGGGCGGTGGAAGCGCTACCGTAACGCTGTCATCGTGGAGAAATACCTGCACGCCACCAGCCTCCTACGACGACATCACATCGCTCTGCAAAAGACCGTTAAGTACAAGGGTATTTACAGTGTGCAAGCCTGGCTGTGGTTAACTCTGGGCATCGTTTGCGCTGTGGTGGCTCTGCTATGGACGATTCAGGTCGGTGAGACCATCCATGCGCGAATCACTGGTGGAATGGCGGCGATAAGGGTGTTCGACCGACTACTGGCCGTGACCTCCTCCGGAGGCGCCTTTATTCTGTTGCTGCTGGTATACGGGCCCTTGTACAGCTTTCTCTTGCTCACGCCGATTTGTGGGTTCTGGAAGTCCTTTTCACGGTTATTGATTGGGCTGCGAGTAGCCCCACTGAGGAAGAACGCTACTCACGCGGATCTGATTGTGGGTTTCACGATGGTCACCGTAGTGTCCGTTGGAGGGATAAATGTAATGCTGCTCAATACTTGTCCTGAATGGTCCGCGGCGGCCTACATAACGGAGGTAATGGGTCGATACTCAACCAACACCGCCTCGAGTGCCCTCATGGGCCGCTACCTACCGCTGTTCTGGATATACTTATCATTGGAGGTGGCCGCCATCCTGTACTTCGTCTGGCGGCCCCGGGATGCCTACCAGTTCCCCTTGGACACTCCAGCAGACCTGGCTGCCATTCGTGAGTTGGCCCAGTCATGGCTGAGAGAGGACGTGGCCCTAGACCGTCTGGCCCGTCTGAAGGAGCATAACACTCTTCGAGAGCTCGGCGAACGCATACAGAAGAAGGAGCACGATCTGCACCATCAGGGCAAGAACGCAGTAAACGCCGGTGCTCAGGCCGCCTTAAACCCTCGTTTGTCATAATTGTCATATCAACTGAAGAAGGATTTACTGATCTCCACTTGTTGCTCCACCTCCGCGGCAGCCCCTTGGCCCTCAAATGCCGAGGTATCCACCACGTCTACCACAGCTGGCGCACTCGAGAACATGTAGGCGGCGCCGCCCGCGAGCAGGGCAACCCCTGCTCCGGCGGCCGCGATGCCTCCAACCACGGCTATGGTTTTGTTACCTCCTCCGCTGCCTCCTCCTCCGCCGTCTCCTCCTCCTCCGCCGCCTCCTCCGCCGCCTCCTCCTGAGGGGACGGGAGGTGGCACAACAGTAGTCTTGTCGCAGTCAGACACGCAGGTGCTGTCGTACTGCTCCTTAATGCAGCGGATAAGGCTGCAGGCGTCCTTCCTGCAATCCGGTCCAAGGTTGGGCAATGCAGTTTTACAGAGGACTGAACAAGGAGCCGAATCCTTTCCGCCTCCCGAGATCCTTTGTGTGCACTCATCGATGATGGGTGAAAGATCCACAGTGGTGCTCGTCGTCGGCGGACGCGGTGTGGGGGGCGTTGGTGGTGGCGTCGTAGGCGAGGGTTTGTCATCACATATGGACTGTACCAGGCTTGCCTTCATTATCCTGGACAGATCTGCCCCCGATACGTCAGCGGACGTCAAAACTACAGGCACGCCGTATAGAGACCAATTGTCCAAGGTCAACTTCCACTCTGATTTCACACCTTCAGGTCCCGCCATCAAGACTACAGTCCTCACAGAATTTCGGTACAGCATCTCCCTAGCATCGTCAGCTGGAAGAACTGATTTTCAAGTGAGCTACTCCTTTGCCTACCAGTACAGTAATTGGTCGTTGCCGGATCCTGATTCTTGGAGATGTCGCACTTCTCGAATGTGGGAGATGATACGTTGGGGGTGGATCCAGGCGTTCTGTACTGAGCGTCTGTTGCCAAAGCGATGAACCGCACCACCGTACGTCCTTTCTCGTCCACATTTCCGCCTGTGTACCAGCCCATCTGCTCATCTTTCAGCGCGTAGATATAGCTGTCGAGCGAAGTTGCTGGCTGCCCAAAGGAGGGCTTGGACACCGATTGTCTGATGAGTTCACCTAACTCCGACTTGCGGTAGTCCACCAGGGACTGCAGGCGCTTGTAGGGAACGTTGTTCTGAGGCGAAACGTACTTGTCCTCGAAGTAAACGAGTCCGACCTTCACGCTGTCAAACATAAGGGTAGCATCCTTAACGAAGGCTTCCACCTGCGTCCCCGTCTCTATTTTTGAGTCCCTGTAGCTGAACGTGTTGTCCTGGGTGTGACATGCACTCAACACTCACAAATGAGTACACGAACTCTAGAGCCAGGTTCGACACTCCTCCGTCGGGACAGACCTGTTGATGGGACGCCAGTATCTTACGATGCCGGAAGCGCTGTCTCCGGGCTGTTGTTGGCGACGAGGCGAGTCCTCCCACGAGTCGCAGAATTGTGGTCCGTACTGAATGTGTCGAGAAGTAGACGGATCTTCTAATAGGGACGTGTCCCCATAAAAGTAGTAGCAGCACTCTTCTTTATGATCGTAAGCCCAGAGCCAGCCATCGTCGCTGAGTGACTGGTTGGACCATACATGGTCTGCGAACTGGTCAGGGAGAACCTCTGGAAGCCCCTTCTCGAAGGGGTAGCGCAGCGCTGCGTACGCCAACCACGCGGGTCCACGACCAAGGACATTCGACGTAGTTTTCAACTGCATGAACGTCTGGCATGCCTCGCCCCCTCGATCATGCAGATTAAGAGCCTTCCACTTCTCAGGACCGTCCACGCCCGTGAATTGACTTTGGACATCACCGGCGAACTGACGAGACACGACAGCCTGCATGGCTTTCTGGCTCAAACAGGAGTTGTGAGTGACTCCGGACCCCCAATGCCTCGCCGGAATGGCGTTGCTCCGCACGACATCCACTGGGAGCGTGCGTTTGAAGCAATCTGCCTGGGAGGCTGCATCAACGCACCTCACGTCGGTGCACCCCGTGAGGTGGCAGTACAGATTGTCTGTACCTTGGCTGAAGGAGCCGAGCTTTTCACACCAGGCATACGATGAAGCCGCTAAGATTGAGACTATCCACGTAGTCATAATCAACTCAGTTATATAAAGATATTATTATACGATCTCATCAGCATCTCACTTTTTCGTTGTGGACACAGAGGTCAATCTACCTCAATTCCTTCTATTTGTCGCTCTCGCTTTGCGCAAGCCTCCAGAATCCGGTTGACAAACTGCATCCTGCCGGCAGAGACTTCGATTGCGTCTACAGCAGAGGTGATCGCTGCGTCGTCCTTCACACCGGGTAAGAGTTCGAGGTTCTTGACATGGCGAGCAGTCACGTCAATCAAGTGCTGTATTTTACTGTGGGTGCGCTCAGTTTCTGCGAGGTGGCGTCGACTCCACTCCTGTTTAAGACTTGCCAGCGAGGCAGCGTCCAACGAGGGAATCTGATCAGCGACTTCCATGATCTCCAGCATTTCGGCAGGGTCCACGAGTGTCTCTCCATTGCCGCCTTCAGCCAACAGTTTCAGCCCCCACCCTAAGTCTAGGAGGTGTTTGGCTCTGGATACGTCGTGCAGAAGGGTCTTGGACGAGTTGGATACAGTCTGAAAGTGAGCTTCGGCGTCCTTTGGGGCTTCAGCCCTGTCTGGGTGTAAAAGTGCCAAAAGATTCTTCCTTTTGGATAGAATTAAGTCGCGGTTGATGTTCCAACTCACAGGTAGGTCCATAACGTAGAACGCGTCTATAGGCAGCTTACTCTGCTTCAGAGGGGAGTAGACCTGGCTAGGTGATGGGCTCGCACACGCGCGACAGAACAGGCTGAAAGCTTCGTGGTGAGTCCCGCACTTGGAGCAAGCCCAGTGGGTAGACCGCTGGGTAGTTGGTGTGGTCGTCCCTCACCATTACCCTCGTGGCACTCGGGACCCAGGGAAGCAGTCCAGCAGGAGCGACATGCAAAGAAGTCATAACAAAATGCCGATAAGCCAGATCCGAAAGCAGCTTTCGAGTTAAACCTAGTTTTGGACGCACACCGACCGCAAGCTAAATCATCAACACTCGCTAGCCTCTGCAAGTCAAATCAATCTTGCCTCTGCACGTCAAAACTTTCAGTCTACCAGGCCTCGATGTTGTACCGACCCTTGATAATCAATTCCGTGATCTTCGCCTCCGCTACCTCGTGGGAAACTCCCTCTCTAGTGGCGATGACGCTGCACGCAGCTTTCCTTATGTCAATCGGCACCTGCTTCGCGGAGCCACAAATGTAGAAGTAGCCTTCTTGGTCTACGAACCTCTTGTAAAACAGATCCGGGTCCTTGGAAATTTCATGCTGAACGTAATGCTTCTCTTCTTGGTCTCGAGAAAAGGCGCATCTCAGCTCGGTGATCACTCCCGCCTTCACCATAGCCTGCATCTCGTCTCCGTAGAGCCAGTCCTTGGCTTGGTAGCGACATCCGAAGTACACTACTAGGGGGCCGACATCTCGTCCATTCTGCTTGCACCAGGCCCTATGCTGGATAAAAGCTCTGAACGGCGCTATGCCCGTTCCCATGCCGGCAACTAGCATCGGCATCGTGTCGCTGGGCGGCAAGTTGAATGCCGTTGCCTTGATTTGGCCACACACAACGTGGGACTCATCTTTGCGAGCAGCAAGCCGCCGGATGAAGCCTGTCGCACCTCCAGTTCTCAACTGTCCCTGCGGGTTGTGCCAGTCAACGATGCCCACGCAAAGATGCAAGCTCTTTTCCCCAACGTACTTCTGAGAAGAAGCAATCGAGTAGTATCGGCACTTCATCAGAGGAATCAGGTCAATCATCTCGGCCAACGAGGGCTTCACCGACTTGAAAATGCGGAGCACGTCGCAGAACGTCATCGTCTCTTCCAGATAGTCCTTGATGCGTTTCTTCCCCTCTGGCGTCGTCAACAAGGACTTCGCGTCTGACTTCTCAACAGCGTCCTTGCAGTGCTTCCACAGGGCCTCGTAGAAACCGCGGTTCGGCTTGCCCTCGATGTCAAGGCACTCCTCAAACAGCTGACGGACAGTTATGGGCTGTTTGAACAGGCTGAGGTGCTTAACGCTCGAATCGCCGCCGGCAGGCGACACCTTCACCGTCACGTTAGGATTGAAGCCGAAGTAGGCGCAAAATCGGTCCACCGACTCCACAGAGTTGCGTGGCCAGACAGCAAGTGAGTCGCCCAGGCTATATTGCATGCTGGTACCCGACAAGTCGAATTCCAGATGTCGTACCTCCACGTCGTAGTCATGCGGGGTGATGCGCTCGTTCTTGACCAACTGGACGTGTGTAGTTCCAAGATGGAGAACAGGCGAATACTCGACGGCAGGGACTTCTTCGACTTTGTAGACAGGAGGATCGGGGTCCTCGGTGACATTCTGCTCCTCGGGAGCCTTGATTGCAAGCAGGTACTCAGGCCACCAGTCCCCGAATGCGGAGTCGTACTTCTCGTCGTCCATGTCGTCGCCTAGCCCAATCGACAGGGCCTCCTGGGCACCCAGCTCAAGGAATTTCGCGTGGAACTTCTTGGCCGCAGTGTTGTAGAATACGTACGAGCTGTCACCCAGCCCAAAAGTGGCTACGGTTACGCTCTTGAAAGGTTTTTCATCTGGGTGGGCCTTGCAAAGGGAAGCCCAGAGGTCGTGAGCGTTGCTTGGGAACTCGCCTTGGCCAGCGGTGGAGCATACGATAACAACCGTGTTCATTTCCTTCAGGTCGTCAGCATCAACCTCCTCCATGGACCGCACCTTGCACCCTAGCCCGCGCGTCCTGAGTGCTTTTCCAATTCGTCCGGCTAGCTCTTCCGCGTTGCCCGTCTCCGACCCGTATAGCACATCAACAGCTGATTCATCCTTCCCGATTTGATTGGCCAGTGTTAAGTGGCCGTCGTCGCCGAACTCAGCTCGGAATTTGAGCTTGTTAAAGCGATCGACAGCCCACCGACGAAGCTGCGTAAGCGCCTTCGCGGCCAATTCCGGGTTCATGCGCTTCAGAGAGGCGAATCGGTTCTCTCTGTCGATCATGTCCTCGATGTTGGCCTTCAGCTTTTTGGAGTCCATCTGCAAAGGGGGCTCATCCACTTCAGCCAGCGCGGGGTTGTACCGATAAAGAGGCCAATAGCCGCTATCAACGGCTAGCTTCGAGTGCAGGATTTGTAGATGGAAGGGTTTGATGTACTGGTGCTCGATGCATGGACTGTATGCCAGAATCATCGCAGGTCCATCGTATCTGTCCGCTTCCACGAAGGCTCGCACTGTCTGAGCCATGTTCGCCGATGACGCGCAGGAAGCCACGTAGATGTCGCCGTACTCCATCATGAGCATGCCGATGTCCTTTTTGTTTCGGGTTCTACCGCCAGAGGCGAACTTATGCACCGCGCCCGCCACCGTAGCCTTCGAAACCTGTCCCCCCGTGTTGGAGTAGACCTCGGTGTCAAGGATGAGGACCTTGATATTGACGCCCTGTGCCAAGACGTGGTCCAGACCGCCGAAGTCGATGTCAAAGGCCCAACCATCTCCACCCACCATCCAGATGCTGATCTTGGGTAGCTGATCAGCATTGGCGCAGAGATCGCCGAGCGCTGGGTGCTTGTCTTTGACTTCCAGCAGCATCGGCTGCGACAGTTCGTAGACCCGTTGGCAAATGTTCTCGTCCTTCCAGTTGCTGCTCCACTCCTCGAGAAGCTTAATCAGTTCGGGAGGACACAACGCAGCGATTTCAGCAGTCCTCACCACCTGCTCCACCAGCTTCTTGACATGCAGTCGGCGCTCAGTCATAGAAATCACCATCCCGTACCCGTACTCTGCGTTGTCTTCGAAGAGGGAATTGCCCCATGCAGGACCGAAGCCCTTCGCATTGACTGTGTAGGGGACTGCTGGATAGCTGGCACCCCAGATGGAGGAGCACCCCGTAGCGTTCGCGATGAGGAGGCGCTCGCCGAAAAGCTGCGTAAGCAGCTTTACGTAGGGCGTCTCGCCACAGCCCTCGCAAGCGCCGGAGAACTCCAGCAGCGGCTTGTAAAACTGAGAGCCTTTCAAGGTGCTACGCGCAGCCCCAGGCACCATTTCTCCTCTGTCAGGCAAGTTAATGGCGAAGTTCCAGTGGATAGTCTCCTGATCGCGCACTTCGTTAAGCGGAGTCATCGTAAGAGCGTCGTCTGGGCACGCTATGGAGCAAAGTTGGCAGCCTGTGCAATCCAAAGGCGCCACCTGAATCCGATATTTGAACGCAGCTAACTCAGGCACCCCCTTCGACTTCTTGTAGACGAACTCTGATGGAGCGCTGTCGGCCTCGTCGTCGTTCAGCAGGAAAGGTCTGATTGCCGCATGCGGACATACGAACGCGCAGTAGTTACACTGAGTGCACTTGTCCATGTCGACGATCGGAACTTCCAGCGCGATACCCTTCTTCTCGTAGGTCGTGGTGCCCAAGGGCAACCGACCCCCTTCGTAATGCGTGAAGCTGCTCACTGGGATGTCGGCGTCCATACGGTTCACCTTCTTCAACACCGTTTCCGCGAAGTGACCAGAGGTGCCTGTAGCATGTACGGTCTCGTCAGTGTCAGTGGTAGACGCCCCATCAGCGTTCAGCCAGGCTGTCTTGTCATACTCGATGTGTATCAGGTTCTCCAGAGCGGCATCAACCGCTTTGTAGTTGGCCTCGACGACGTGCTGTCCCTTCTTGCCGTAACTGCTCTGGATGGCGCCCTTGAATAGGGCCAGGGCCCGGTCAAAAGGAATCACGTGGGAGAGCTTCCAGAAACACGTCATAAGAATGTTGTTTACCCGGCGTCCCATATTAGTCTCCTTAGCCACGCGGTAGGCGTTGATAATGTAGACACTGGCGTTCTTCGCAGCTATCTGGCGCTTCACGTGCGTGGGTAGCTTCTCCTCCAGTTCCTCAGGACTCCAGACGCAGTTCAGCACGAAGGTGCTGTTCTCGTTGAGGTTCTTCGTGACGTCGAAGTTGTAGATGTACTGGTCTCTGTGCACCGCTACAAAATCCGCGGCCTCCAGCAAGTACTGGCTGTAGATGGGTTTGGGGCCGAAGCGCAGATGTGAGACGGTTAGGCCACCGGCCTTGTCGGCGGAGTAGTGAAAGAACCCCTGTACCTCCATCGAGGTGGACTTCCCAATGATCTTGATTACGTTCTTGTTGGCGGAGACCGTGCCATCAGAACCCATACCCCAAAACATGCACTGGCGAGTACCAGCAGGCACGCACATCAGCGTGGGACCTAGCGGAATGCTGAGATTGGTGACATCGTCGTTGATGCCCACGGTGAAGCGTGAGAGTGAGTCATGTCTCTCTAGGTTGCCGTACACCGCAGCAGCCATTGTGGGTGTGAACTCGCGTGACCCCAACCCGTACCGACCACCAATTACCTTGATCGGCAATGGGCTCAGCTGCTGCACGGTGGCACAGACATCAAGGAACAGAGGCTCTCCCAGACTTCCGGACTCCTTCGTCTTGTCCAGCACAGCCACGCGTCTGGCCGTCTTAGGCAACGCGGCCATGAAACGTTCCATATCCCAAGGCCTGAAAAGCCGCACGAATATCACGCCACGCTTGGCCCCATATGTCGGGTCAGCCTCCAGATACTCTCTGATGACTGGCCCGCCATTGCCCATGGTAACCACCACGGACTCCGCTGCTGGGTCGCCGAAAAAGTCGAACGTCTGATACCGACGGCCTGCTTTAGCCGCGAAGTCGTCCATCACATCTTGGACGATTTGGGCAGCAGCAAAGTAGTAGGGATTAGCCGTCTCGAGGTTCTGGAAGTACACTTCTGGGCCTTGGGAGGCACCTTTGAGGTAGGGGTGGCAGGGATTCAGCCCACGTTGACGGAAATCATGGACGGCGTCCATTGGCAGGAAGGATCTGATGAACTCCGAATCGAACATCAGAACTTTTTGAATCTCGTGGCTTATACGAAAGCCATCGTAGAAGTGAAGAAAAGGGATTGACGCCTTTAGCGTGGCGCAGTGCGCGATTAGTGAAAGATCGACCACTTCCTGAACAGTGCAACCGGTGAGCATGGCGAACCCAGTGGCTCTGGCAGCCATCACATCTGAGTGGTCACCAAAAATCGACAGGGCCTGCCCGGCAACTGCCCTAGCGGAGACGTGAAACACGCATGGGAGCAACTCGCCGGAGATCTTGTACATGGGCGGTATCATGAGGAGGAGGCCCTGGCTGGCCGTGAAAGTCGTCACCACCGAACCAACAGAAAGGCCGCCATGAACCGCCCCCGCCGCGCCGCCTTCCGACTGCAGCTGCCGCACAGATGGGACGTTGCCGAAGACATTTGGCTCGTTAGCTGCGCTGAGACTCTCGTAGTACTCGCTGGCAGCGCTAGACGGAGTAATGGGATAGATAAACGCGCCATCAGTGCATCGGTATGCGATGGTGGCTGCAGCTATGCTGCCATCTATAATATCCTGCGTGGTGGCAACACGGGTACTCTCACCTCGTATTGACCTTGTGGAATCTTTGCAGATTCGCTCATGGTCGATTGGCAAATTATGGAATTTCCCCTATACTAATGATGACGTGGAACACTATGTAGCACTGGGCGTTTACCCTTGGAAATCGGTTGGCTCTTGATAAACGCAGAGAATCCGCATATTTTTTAACGGTCCCCGTCCGCCCCCGATGGAAACGAAAAACCTGGTGCTGTTGCTGTTCTGCGGAATCAATGCAATCACAGGCACCTATATGAACGTCGGGAGCAAGTTTATGAACAGACAGAGGGTCAGTCCATGCAACGGATGCACTCCTCAGTTTTTATTTGCGCCTCTATTTCAAGCCCTGCTGCTGTTTACTGGGCAGATGGTTGTCTTCATGGCGTGGGGCGCAGATCAGTGCGTAGTGCAGGCAACTTTGCGGGTGACTCGGAACTGCCCTCTGGGTCACTTCGAAGTCCGGAACGAGTCGTCGTTCCTGAAGCCCACCACTAGTCTGGGCACATGGGTTCTGCCCTCCTTGTTGAACTTCATCTCGAAAGTGGGTGGATGGGTGTGCCAACACAGCTCTGTTTCAACTACGCGGTCATTTTCACATTCGCATCAACGGTGCAAGTCCTGCGTTCATTCTCCGTGCTGATCACGGCTCTTTCAAGTCTTATTTTCATTCGAGAGGCCCTGGTGGTGTACCAGTGGGTCGGGTTGTTTACTGTGACGCTTGGGCTGCTACTGAGCGCCATCTACGGCTTGACCACCCAGGATTCCGCGAGCACTGCCTACCCCGAGCTAAACTGGCTCGGAATTCTGCTGGCGATCATGGGTTCCGTATGCAATTCTTGGCGGTTCGTGCTGGAAGAACGCGTATTCCGGAAGCACAGCGTGTCTCCTTTCCTAGGGCTGGCGTATAGCAGCTTGGTAGGCATGTTCTTGACCATTACGCTGTTGCTTGTTGGAGAAGTCGCCGGTCTGGAGAAAACTTCAGAGACGCTCTATCAGCTGTCTCAAAGCCCCTCCCTTGTGGCGTCTGCATTCGCCTACGCCTTCGCTGCCGGTCTGACTGCAGTCTCTGGCTTGGTCTTCACCAAGCTCTTATCGGCCGTATGGCGGACGGTGCTCAACCTACAAAGAGTTGTTGGCACCTGGCTCGTGGAGGTGGCTCTCGGTTGGGCATTGCTGAACTGGCTCAACTCAGTAGCCATCGTGGTGGTTGTTTTCGGCTCAGTGACCTTCAGCAGTTTACTGCCTGTACGCAAACCATGGTGGTCTCAACCAGTAATGTGCTGCTCTTGGCTCCATGCGGCTGATCCCGACTCCCCTTTGGGCCTCACTGCAGAGGAGCCCGCCCACTGCGAGGCCACCTCGCCTCTGAGCCTTTCGGTCAGATCGCCAGCGTCTGGCAGCCCCAAAAGGCAGCTGACCATCCGAAGTCCAACACATGTATGATTTCTATGACGCCACGTCAGTGTACTGTGCGTATTATCTGTATAAATCATGTCGATGGACGAGCTGAATGTGGTGGTATCTCGTGTGAAACAGGCTCAAGCTGAGTACTGCAGTTTCCCTCAGAACAAGGTCGATGCGATCTTCAAAGCCGCGGCCATGGCTGCTAATGCAGAGCGCATCCAGCTGGCGAAGGATGCAGTGGCGGAGACAGGAATGGGCCTAGTGGAGGACAAAGTGATTAAAAACCACTTCGCAGCTGAAATCTTCTATGACCACTACAAAGACATGAAAACTTGTGACATCATCGACGAAGATCATGTCTTCGGAACGATGCAGCTCGCTGAACCCGCTGGCGTGGTGGCGGCAGTGGTACCCACGACCAACCCGACGTCCACGGCCATATTCAAAGCGCTGTGCGCCATAAAGACCCGATGTGGCATTGTCTTCAGCCCTCACCCCCGGGCAAAGGTATGCACCATTCGCGCAGCGAAGATCGTTCTCGACGCGGCTGTCGAGGCAGGCGCCCCCAACGACATCATCGGTTGGCTTGAGTCGCCCACGTTGGAGCTCTCCAACGCGCTGATGAAGCATCCGGACATAGACATCATCCTAGCCACAGGAGGGCCTGGTATGGTGAAGGCGGCGTACGCTTCAGGGAAGCCCGCGCTCGGTGTCGGAGCCGGCAACGTTCCGGTGCTTATCGACGAGACCGCGGACCTCAAGAGAGCAGTTGCCTCAGTGATAATGTCCAAGACGTTCGACCACGGAGTAGTGTGCGCTTCGGAGCAGGCCATCATTGTCGTAGACAAAGTATATGCCCAGACACTAAGTGAGCTCCGGCGCTCGAAGGCTCACATCTTGTCTTCTGAGGACAAGAAGCTTGTAGGCGACCTAATCTTCGCTAAGGGTACCCTCAACGCGGAGGTTGTCGGCAAGCCCGCTGCCTACATTGCCAGCCTCGCTGGAGTGCACGTTCCAGACGACACCAAGATTCTCGTGGGTGAAGGCGAGCGCGTGGACGCCTCGGACTGGTGGGCTCACGAGAAGCTCTCGCCCACCTTGGGCATGTTTCGGGCTGCAGACTTCAATGACGCCGTCACTCAGTGTGAGACCATGTTGGAAATTGGAGGCAAGGGTCATACGTCCTGCATGTTCACCGACCAAGATCGCAACCGTGACCGTATAGAGAAGTTCTCAAAAAGAATGAAGACCTGCCGAATCCTCTTGAACCAGCCCACCTCTATGGGAGGCATCGGCGGCCTCTACAACTTCAAACTCAAGCCTTCGATGACTCTGGGCTGTGGTACCTGGGGCGGCAACTCCACCTCAGAGAACGTGGGCCCGCAGCATCTTATCAACGTGAAGACTGTCGCACTCCGAGCTGAAAACATGCTGTGGACGAAGCTCCCTCCCGCTGTCTACTTCAAACGCGGGTGTCTCCCTGTCGCGCTGAAGGACCTCGTCGGAAAATCGCGAGCCCTCATCGTCACAGACACCTTCCTATTTACACACGGCTACGTGGAGCCCGTAATTCGGTACTGTAAGGAGTACGGCATGCAGGTGGATGTCTTCCACGAGGTGCCACCCGACCCCACCTTGGAGGTCTGCAGGCGCGGAGCCGCCAGAATGCTGGCCTACCAGCCTGATGTGATACTTGCGGTGGGTGGCGGAAGTCCAATGGACGCCGCGAAGTTCATGTGGGTGCTTTACGAGCACCCCACAGCGGACTTCCACGACATGGCTCTCCGGTTCCTGGATATCGTAAGGCGGGTTTACAAGTTCCCTCCAATGGGAAGGAAGGCAATGTTGGTGTGCATTTCCACCACGTCTGGCACTGGCGCCGAGGTGACGCCTTTCGCTGTCGTGACAGATGACGAAGGAATAAAGTACCCTCTAGCCGACTATGCATTGACTCCGCACATGGCCATTGTGGATGCGAACTTCACGTTGAACAAGCCTCGTTCCCTCACAGCTTACTGCGGGTACGACGCCATCACGCACGCCGTCGAAGCTCACGCATCCGTAATGGCTTCCGAGTACACTGAGGGGTACGTATTTAGCGCAATGAAGCTACTGAAGGAGTGGCTTCCCACGGCCTATAACGAAGGCAGCTCCAATCCACTTGCTAGAGAGAAGGTACACAACGGTTCTTGTCTCGCCGCGATGGCGTTCAGCAACGCTTTTCTCGGAATCTGCCACTCTATGGCCCACAAGATCGGCCCCGCCTTCCACATTCCTCACGGCTTGGCCAACGCTCTGCTGATTTGCAACGTCGTCAGATTCAACGCGACCGCCACGCCGACCAAGCAAACAGCCCTCAGTCAGTACTCCCATTCGGTTTCGCGAGAACGCTATGCTGAGCTGGCGGTGCGCCTGTCTTTGACGCAGCCAGATGACGACCTGGACTCGCAGGTGTGCCGTTTCGTTGATTGGCTTGAAGAATTGAAGGTGGTACTCAACATCCCCAAGTCGATTCAAGCTTTGGGCGTTGCTGAAGACGCTTTTTTAGCCAAGGTTGATGAGCTCGCTCTCAACGCATTTGACGACCAGTGTACTGGAGCGAACCCCAGATACCCGCTGATCTCCGAACTGAAGCAGCTGCTGCTTGACTCCTACTATGGCAAGGCGTACCGAGACTCAGAATGCAACTAACGAATCTAGTGCTCTGGAACTGGAAATCTGGAACTTACAATATAAATATCACCCAAACCTCTCCCGCCACCTTCGGTGGTCCGCCTCACGGACGTCAGTCACGTCGGCGATCTCTTCGAGGTACCGAGCTAGAAAGCTCAGCTCGTTGTCGATGGTGTGCTGTTTCTTGAGCTTGAACGGCGTGATCGGCACGCCATTAAGCGGGTTGAGCGCGAAGTTGCGCTTCACATCGTCCACGTGCAGAGTGTTGTGCGGCCCCCACTGCTGGAAGTGGCTCCAAATCACTTGCAGCGCCTTGACTTCATGGAGTCGGTGTCGCTTGGTGGTTCGGCTGCAGATGGTAAACATGGATGTTCGGTCTAAGGTAAAACAGATCTTGAAGTGCGGCGACGTCAGCATGCCCAGCTCTGTGCATTTCAGCTCCACCCACCGCCAGGGTGTCTGCGACCAGACGGCAATGTCGTAGTGGAGGTAAACAGCAGCGAGGAACTCGTCCAGATGAGGCCTCTTACTACGCGGACCCAAAGCCAAGTGCTTGTGGTCGAAAAGGGTATAGTCCAAGTCCAGCACCAACAACTTTTTGTTGGATCGCGGCGGCGATATAATGGAAACCTGAGTCTTCTGTGTGGCTAGCCTCAATCTTTTGGCATGCAGAGGGTCGCTTAAGAGGACTTCTGTCTGGTTCTCGTCGTAGTCAAAGTCATTGTAGACTTCGGGGATATCGTCTAAGTCTTCAAGGTCGATCCACTTGTCTTTCAGCGCAGTTCCCACAAGGACAACATGGTTCAGCTTCTTAAAAGGTAGGTCGGACAACAGACAGTCGTCCTTCACGAGCCTGTGGAGACCCAGTAATTTCTGCCGATCCATCGGCACGGTTGAGTGCACCTCAATCAGCGCTTTCAACTCGGCAACAGTGCTGGTGCTATATTCCACGGGGGAGAACGGGATACGCAACGTGTCCTTGTTCCATTTTACAGACACCGTCGTCGCTTCTGTGGCGTCTGGTGGGTAATCAAGTGGTGAGTCCACCGATAGGTCCATTGGAACTAATTATATTAGATTCGGTCTCAAAGGGTGGCAGTGGTTTATGGTGATTATACTTACATGCGATGGTTAACAACGACAAGAGAAGCCGCCGGCGGCGATGCAGCTCTAGCTCGGAGGAGACGTGGCTCACCAGCAAGAGGCTGAAGCGGCACGCCGGCGGCGATGATGAACAGTTGGTGAAAAGCAAGCAAGTGTCTCGGCCACGCCCGAACGCCAGAATTCTGGCTCGACTGATCCGAGGGCAAGTGCAGACGAATGGACGTATGGACCGTGAGGAGGTGGATAGGGCTCAGCGAAAGCTAGACGCCATTGAAGGAGGAGTCAAGGTGAAACTAATGACAGAGTACCTTACAGGCAACACAGAAGAGCGGATATGGGACACAGGAGAGATTGAAGCAGAAGCAGTTCCCATATCACCGCATGATTGACAATTCGAACTCGTCTAAGACTCCTTCAAATAGGCCTCCACACGCGGCCTTGACCTTAACCATTTTCCCCGTCTTCACTAGGTAGGAATACCTATCTTCCCCCGCACACTCGTAGAGGTGTCGCAGCGTGGCGCATAGAGGACCTCGGTGGCACGTGGTGGGATCTTGGCCCAGAACGAGGGTCCGAAGGAAATCCATGCCCGAGTCGGCAATCAACCATTCACTGGAGGACAAACTGAACTCAGCATTCGCTGCCGGTACGAGGTCATCCTTGCCGCGGCGAACCTCAGGGCGGTACCGCTGGAAGGTCTCTGCGAAGTATTTCGCAGTGCTCTGCTTGGTCTCCATGGGGAGGGTCTCAAGCCATGTCCTTACAAACGGGTGGTGAAGGTAGAAATTCATGGCTCGCACCCAACTGGCATCCGTGTCCAGCTGCATTGTGGATATCAAGTCTGGCGGGGAGTCCAAGAACTGCAGAGCGGTCTGAACGTGCTCCTCTGGCAGGCGCTTCGCCTTAGGCGGCCTATCAGGCTGAAGAACATCCCCTATCGGATCGCAAGTCTCGTTGGATGAAGGCGTAACGTCTTTAAGGCTCGCTATTTCGTTTAGAAGTTGAGTGTCGCTGGTGAACGATTTGAGCTTTGGCAAAACGCTGCACGGGCCGGGCGGGTTCAAGGCCAGCAGCGTACCCGAACTGGACTGCCCAACGACGTCGACCTCGTAAGCTCTCAACACATCGACAGCAAAAGACAGATCGGCGAGATCGAGGGTCATGGTGCGTGTGCGATTTTCGTAGGTCACAGGCTCATTCACGAAACCAGTCTTCTGATTAAAATAACTCCCACGATGGTGACAAACGAGCAAAGCCAGAAGCCGGGAGAAGCTGTGTGGAGGGTAGAGGGCGGACTCACTGAGAATGCACTCTGGAGGGTCGTCATCGAAGGCGGCGACTCGGAAGTCGTCGGCTGCGTTTCGATCCCTCTGCTCCCTCACGAGCTTCGTACTCATGTCGGACACATGGTTGGTAGGCCGCGAGCGGGGTAGCGAACTCGAAGTCTGGCACAGTGCTCCAGTCTGCAACAGTCTCGGACATTAGGAGAAGTGCACACGAGCGTGGTGAGTTTCTCCAGGCTGAAAACATCGCACCTGTTCACTTAACACATCACTCAATCCGCCTTCACGACGCTTTGGACACTCTCGACGTTCAATACACTCTCGTTGATCTCGAGGGCTAAGAGTCCCAGAACCGTAGCGGCGATCGGCACGGCGAGAGGCAAGAAAACGCCTGCCTTCCATTCCAGAGAGAAAAACGAACTTGCCTGAGAGTCTGGGTGGGCCTCGACGTCCGCGCTGCGCTTCTGAGCCCAGTGGGCGGCCAGTGTGGCTTGGTAAATGTGCCGAGAAACGGAAAAGTCGTCTCTGGCGAGGAACTCGCTGATGTCGTGCAGCTTGTGAGCGCAGTCCTTGAAGGTTGTCGCCATCTCACTGGTGATCTTCAAGTCCGGAAGCTCCTCGCTTAGACGTTGAATGGCACGCAGAGTTCGTAGAGACAAGTGGTACCTAGATCGGAGAAGCTCTTCCTCAAGCCTTCGCGCCTCCCAGTCGAGCATCAGTTGGTCCGGCTTCCGCTGGATATGGAATTGTTGCGTGTCGTGTCCTCTCATCACTTGATGCTCCGCCTGCATATTGAAATTGCTTGCCAAACCCAGGCTTGCCCGAATGTGCGACTGCCAGTGCCTCAGAGTCATTTCGAGATCCAGCTGTCTGAATCTGTGGTCTCGAGAGTTGTGCGGCATGATAACGAGAGTCCCCCAGTCTTCTACGTCTAGTCTTTGGCTGGGTCTCTTTCCCAGAACGCACTTACATCGACCTCGATGCGTCGCGCGTAGCTACGAGCACTGCAAAATTCCACTCCAACGGGATTGTGGATGTTGGCTCAGTGACCGCCGCGTTCGGGAAAAGCTTGTCCGACAGCACACCAACATGGACGCACTTCGTGGGGTCGGCGTGGTTGCATTTCTTTAAGATATCCTCCAGCCCTGTGCGGTGCCGAACTCGGCGTCTAGTGACAACATTGAACATTCGGTGAAGCGGCCCTATCTGGTTCTCGAACTTGTCGAAAAGCGGTCGCACATCCTCTGCATGGATTCCGAACTCGTCAGAGAACGCGATGATATTGATTTTCATTTGTACTGGCGGATTCTCAACGAGGTCCTTATAGATTCGGTACGGCTCAGGTTGGTCTTCCCATGGACCAAAGGGCCAGCGCTCCACTCGGTTGAGCACATGATCGGTGACGTCGTCGCCTAAAATAACGCCATCATCGTCGATGATCACACCAGGGGTCCGCGACCGCTTAACCTTGAGCCGCCCAGGAGCGAAGTGTTGCAGGGACTGCAAGAGCGCAAGTCCCACTCCCAGCGACTCCCTGGGGATGCTCGTGGTCCACCAGGCAGCCCCCGCAACCACAACACCCCCCAGCGACAACAGCACCAGAGACAGCCGCCTCACTCGTGTCACCCGCGAAACCATATTTTTGTTTTCTGCAACAACCACCCCATAATTTACAATGTTATTCACACTTCAAACTACGCACTGGTCACTTCACCGCCGCACAAGCCATCACAGCTGCGCCCTTGCCTGACCCGTCGCTTGTGATAGTAAAATGAATCAGACCAGCGAGGTCATCTCCAAGCATCTTCCTCAAATGCTTCTGCAGGTGCTTCTGGTACTTAGGGTTCATACAGAACAGAGAACCGTCAACGCCGAGAGTAAGGCCTCCCATCGCAGGTTGTAGTCGACGAGTCTTCTTTGCGATCGCGGCAACACAAATAGCAGCCAACACGGCGCTTCTCTGGAAAACCGCTGAGATCAGCTTGTAGATGATCCTTAAGTGACCTTCGTCAGCCACTTCCCAGTCCCAGTGCTGCTTCATAACGCCTTTGGTGACCACGTAGCCAACCGAATCGTCGTTGAACACCTTAGCACATGCATCGGTTGGGAGAGAGTTCTTAGTCCATGCTTCGTCGGGAGCCTGCTTCTGGAACACGCGGAGGAGCAGATAGCGAATAATCTCGCAGATGTATAGACCTGAGATCATCTTTTCATTCTGCTGCGCGCCCATGCATCCGGACTCGAAGTCCACCTCCAAGTCCACAGACGTCCTCGGCAGACACAAATTAAAGTTTCCCGATTCGATGTTGACGACTCGACCATCATAACCGAACTCCGGAGCCATGTCGTCCACGTAGCAGATGTTAAATCCAGTGCCCAGAATCATGCCCATCATGCATGGAGGCGCTTTTCGAGGCTTCTCATAACAGGCGGCAAGCATAGTGCCAGTGGTGTCGTTGAGACTGGCCACAGTAGCGCAGTTCGTGCCATTACGTCTGAAAGCCTCGGTAAGCAGGCGGCAGACGTCCTGACCGATTACTGGGTCGGTGGAGTTCATTCCCGTCTCGAACTCCTTCGACCACCCAAGCAAAACCGCTGAATCGAGGCGAAGCTGTTTGATTCCAAAGGAAAACGTCATTCCGACTGGAATAAACCTGTCCTTAGGGTCCTTCTGCTCTTCACGTAGCCTAATCACCCTCTCGGTGATGCCATCAAATAATTGGGTGGCCGTAGCATTCTTATCTAACAAACCCTTGGGGAGTGCCTCTGTGACCTGATCATTTCGGATGTTGTCCTTGACCTGAGCCATATCGTACTCCCCCTTTCCCTTGAGCTCCACGCGCACGGCTCGGAGGTTGGTGCCACCGAGATCAACAGCATAGTAAACCCCTCTCTCGGAACCGTTGGGGAGCTTGTCTACGCAACAGTCAAGCATGTACAGCGAGCACTTAGAACGATCGTAATCAGCTGTTGGCTCTTGCTTGTGGATAGCCAATCCCTTCTCGAGTTCGCCATAGAAGGCGTCTCTAATTTCAAGCGACTTCTCCACAGAGACGGTGAAACGCTCACGCCACATGTCGAACCGAGCCTCAATGGAAGATCCCTTGCAAACCATGGTACACTGTATTATGCGGTATTTGACTCCTATTGGTTACAACGTTGTGGGGTTCATTTTCATTTGACTCTTCATTAGACTCTTCATTCAACACACACTAGGCGGTTCTCTGCAGCATGCGCTGGCACGAGGTGTCTGCCTGCACATTCCGCACTCTCAGCCGCACGCACCGAGGAAAGTCAGCCAGACATTCGCGAGACAGCATAGGTGCACACTCCGTTACGTTCTGCGAGAAGACATTTTGTCCCAAACAGGCTTCAGCCAACACGATTGCAAAGAGGTACTTCATCTTCATGGATATGCTCATTAGTCAGGCAAAAGATATTGTGCACCGTACGTACGAATGTCACCTCAGCTTGATGACTCGCTACCACTATCTGAAGAGTAGCGTTTCCGGTGGATCTGCGTTGCCACGACTCCATAAACATACGCGCACTCGTTGCTTCGAGGCACCGACCACTCGATCCATGAGCGCCTTAAGTTCCTCTTCTGACACCTTGCTAGTTCGATTCCTCTGCTGAAGTAGCAGCATTTTGACTTTCTTGGCGTCGTCAGGCTTTACAAGCTCGATTCTATTCACTACGTGCGGCCGACCCATGCCACCCACAGCGCTCACTCGCAGCTCGGTCAAGCATAGCAGCCACGACCTTATTCTGCTGCTCTTCCTGTGCTCTTCGCTGGATGACAGAACCACCGTTAACGGACCTCCTCCGCCGCCTCGACTTTCTGGTGGTTCATCCAAAATACTGTTTTCTGTGGTGGTGCACTTAGTTTGTTGTTAGGTACGTTATCACGATAAATCGTAGCATTGTTGTTAGTTACTCTTAGGGTCTGCGATGTTTCTGGTGTCTGCTGCATCGACAGCCCTCACAATTCGCGTGCTCGACCTAGAACTCAGCAGAGACGGGTCCAGACCGCACAGATCCCCATCTAACAATGGAGGAGGTCCGGACCTCCCTCCGCCGCCTCGGCTTTGTGGTGGTTCATCCAAAATCAGTTTTCTGTGGTGCACTTAGTTTGTTGATAGGTACTTAGTTTTCAACATCACGATAAATCGCAGCATTGTTGTTAGGCACTCTTAGGCGTCTGCGATGTTTCTGGTGTCGTACGTCTGCTGCATCGACAGCCCTCATAATTCGCGTGCTCGACCTAGAACTCAGCAGAGACGGGTCCAGACCGCACAGATCCCCATCTAACGCTTCCACTGGGCTAGCAGGACGCGGCTGTTGAGCGAGCGTTGCACGGTGGTGGTTCAGAGGGGTCGGTGCTGGTGTGGACAGAGTGTACAGGTCCGTCAAATCGGCCTTCACCTTCAGAGTACTCACTGTCGACCGGGTTACACTAGGCAGCGGCATGAGGTGATTAGTAAGCATTGTAGGCGATGGAGATCTGTCGTATATCGAGGAGGGTGGCAGCAGACCTCGATGTCTTGGAGATAGGAGTTCCTTTGAAGGCAGTGACGATTTCACACGCCCGCCTCGAGGGATTAATGGAGGGCTTGGCTGGGTGACCCTAGTCAACCTATGGCGTCCCGGCTCGGGCTGCCTGGCAGCTTGAACCACTGGAGGTGTCTCGGAAGACTTTGGTATGGAAGAGGTAGGCCTCTGACGATTTGAGGCAACTGAGGAGCGGGAAGGTAATAAGGATTCGCCTGGACTTCCAGATTCATCAGGCACGCTTGACGAAAATTCTAGCGTGTCAGATCCGAGAGCCGCCGGTGAAAACGTCGCCTCTTTGGTGACGTGCTGATTGGAGGCTGTCGTCGCCTCCGACGCCTCAAGATGCCGTTGCGATAAGGACTCAGCTGGGGGCGACACAGGTGTAGGTTCCGATATTTGTAGATCAGCCTTTGTCGCTGAGTTGGGGTTCCCAGGAAGCTCCTTTGATTGTTCAAGAGGAAACATAGCTGCCCTCTTGGTAGGTTCGACTGCAGACCTGTCGCTGATGGGTGATGTGGACACGCTATCGCCTCCGCTGGCTTTCGACGAAAGTTGGGTCGGTAGCCGTTTCGCACCTTTCGGTGGCGACATGACGCTCATTAGAGTTTCCCTCTCCGCTGGCGTCATAAGCAAGGGAGTGAATTTAGACACGTTCTTTTTGATATCCCCGACGGCGGAGTGGAAGCGCCGAAGGAACACGTCTAATGTGCCAAAGTACTCCTCAGGCTTGAACTCCGCTTCCAATTTGGCATCATGACCAAAGAACTTTGCGGAATTGAACAGGATCGTAAAGGTTCGATGGTATTCCTCCAACGCTGTGGCTGTCGACTTGGTCAGCTCCGAAGCAACTTCTCGCACATGTCCCCAGTCAGTGGCTTCCTTGTGTATTCCGAGACTCTCCGCCGTCTCAACGAAGGCGTCTAGGAAGGCCGTAGAACGGCTGAGCTCCGATGTGAGGTTGTCCAATGCCTCTTTCGGAATTCGCGAGGCGCTTGCCACCGTCGGCATTTCACTGGTGAGCGCGTCGAGCTGCAGCTCGGGAGCAGTCGTCATCATGGTCACCACGATATAGTGCAGAGATGCAATTTGAGAGTCCTTCATACTCCTAAAGTCAACGATCTTCAGGAGTGACTCCAAAGTGAAGCCCTGGATTCGGAGTTCGCCCTTGGTGGCGATGCCGTGATTGACAAAGTTCCCCCATCTGAGTACCATTGAAAGCACCTGCCGGAACTTCCGACTGTCCATGACTTCGCGGGACGCCTGCTGAAGGATGGCCATGTGCGCAGCAAGTTCCGAGCGTAGCGTAGGCACGCCCTTAAGGGTCCTGAGCAAGCGAATTCGGTCTTTCGCTAGTGGTACAAGACCAGCCCGTAAAGGGGCCAAGACTTGTTCGGGATTCGGACGTAGCTCTTCCACACTGCGCTTGGACAAAAACTCGTCGAGCAGTTTCGACTCGTCCTCACTGGGCACCACCTGCTCCAACTTCTGCAACACCTCCATGCTGAGTACGTCATCCAGCGCCCGAATAGATATCACAGCGTCTGGAATTTTCACCTTCAAGGAGGCTAGTACAATACAAAGATTCTGCGCGCGCCTGACAGGAAAGATTGGGAAGTTCCGCTGCTTGAGACGAGGGGCCTTAGGTCCGTCGTTGCAGTCTAGCGCGTCTACGTTTAACCGAGCGACAGCCGGAGGATCCTTAGCAAATACCTGCCGCAGCTGAGTGCTGTCGAACTCCACTCCTTGTAGACCGGTCTGTGGGGCTAACTCTGAGAAAACGGTGCCTTCTATTTTGTTGTCCCCCAGAGGCTTCCAAAAAATTCGTCGGCCGAGCGGCGCTGCATCTTTCCGCAGGGCAGGCTGCGGCCTGGGAGGACATACGAACCCGGGGACCTTAACACACATATTCGCCTTAGCCGACTTGGGGGCGTACTTGGGCATGGTAGCCTTTCTCGGGGGTGCAGGGCCTGGAACAGGCGGACGCACCTTGGGGCCGTACTTTGGAGCGTACCTAGACCTCGGTGGCGGCCCTGGCGGCACTCCTTTGGACGCCACACCGCTCCTAGACACAACTGATTTTTCAGAAGATTCCACGTCCGTCCTCTCCTCTGCGCTGGACTCGAAGCTATCCGAAGTTTGGCGCCTCATATCAAGTAGATGCATCAGAAACTGCATGCTGTTCCAGTGGTTGTTCCGCGTGACCTTCAACGCCAACTTTGCATCCTCTCTGCTGTAGCCTGTGTTCACTAGCTGCTCCACGTCTTGGTAATTTGCTCTGACCAAATGTCGTCGGGATAGCTCCTTCTGCGACCCGTGTAGTGTCACAGCATCGTGACAGACACACTTGGCGCTCAGTAGTCTCAGATGTCCGAGAGGACTGTTTGTGTGAAGAAGGGAGTGCCGTAGGACAGCTGGGTTACGATATGCCAAAGCAGCCCCACGCGATTCCTCAATGGTCTTCTGCCGGCGATGAGGTTTGTACTTGAAGGTGTCCATGGCCTTCGACGCCCAAGACTGCATGCCTCCTTTCTTCTTGTCTCTGTAAAAACTTTGAAGCCAGCTCTCAGTGAAGTTGTGGCAAGCGTGGTTCATAAGTCCGCATCAAAGCTACAATTTCCTACCTCGATTCGTTTCCCAGGGATGATGGTTTTCGCAGGGCTGAGGGACTGAGGCTGTGTAAGAGAGCCCTGGCGCACCAACATGGAGACCGAAGGGGATAATGTGAAGGCCGAGGGCTGCGCAAAACGCAGTTGCATGCGAAAAGATTTCGGCAGGACCGATATCATTTCAGGAGGGCCATTGAAATGTTGCTTAGTCAGAGAGAGTAAGGAACTGTCGATGAGGCCAGTATGGATAACGGCGTAGACGAATCGGGCTGGCTCCGACATAGGCTTCGGTCGGGAAACAGTTGATCTGCTAGGTCTAAACGGCGCCCATCCACTGGACTTCCGGGTCACCCCCCAAGCAGCTGGCGCCTCCCCGCCGTCGAACCGACAGAGAATCACTATATCACCAGTCAAAGGTTGCACTCCGTCCCGAAATCGGAGCGCCACTGAGCTGTCGATTGCCTCCGTGAAGGCGAATTCCTGGTCTAGGACCAGGCGGAACTCATACTGTGCGGCGTCAATCTTTCCTTCGGCTAGCCCAAAGGGCCCCAGCGCATGGACACGCCCGGGAGGGTGGTCAGGCACGGCACTTCGCATCGGTTGTTGCAGAGTCCTAACTATGACAGTGGTCTCAAAACTCACCGACGGAAACCTTGCAAGTCCAGCATCCTCGGGTTTTCGAACGCGCTCTTCTTGGCAGGTCCCTTGGTAGACCCCTTGGTAAGCCCTTTGGTGGCTGTCTTCACCTCCGCCCGGCCTTCCTTGAGAGGTAAGAAAGCAACTTGGTATACCTCCAGCCGCACTTGTCTGCCGGCGACAGGGCAATTCGATAGGGTAGCAGACTGAGGGTACACTGACAAAGACTCGATCTGCGCTCCCTGCTCTAAACAAAGGTTGTTAAATCCCTGCAGGTAGGCGAGATCCGAGGCGTGCAGCTTCCCAGGGGGCAATGACTGATGAGCGAATCCGGACTGCACAGAAGGGAGCATCCGCATCGGATGCGGAGTAGTCGTCAGTCGAGACAGTCTGTCTGTGGTGGCTTGTACGCCGAGATCACCTTCGGCGGAACCGCCCAACGCAATAGATAACGCCGTCAGAAGTAATATGTACGACGGGTGGTCTGTTAAAGGGGTGTACACCAGCGCTACGTGGTCAGGAGCCTTCTGTAACCAGAACTGAATCGCCGAAACGAAGTTGGAAATCAAACGCAACGGAGGAGGTCCGGGGTCGAAGATATTAAAAAGTACCACCTGGTTGTCCAATGCCTGGCTTACTGCTGGAGGTAGCGCAGTTTCGGTCTCACCGTTGAGGACAACAGCGAAGGTAACCACAGTCGACCACGGCCTGACGGGTCCCTTCGAATCCATCAGGAACCATTGAAGTAGCCGAGCGACATCTGACTCACTCTTCCGTGTTGCACCCACCGGGTACCCCCAGAAAGTTGGACAGCACAAAAACACGACCATTGGGGCAGTCTCAATCTGAGGCCCGCGTCACACTCACTCAATTCCTCCAAGATTTGACTTGGCAGCACCAGCTGGCTGCCTTTACGCATACCTGCTCAAATTGGGGATAAAGAAAAACTCCTCATCATAGGGTATCGCGAAGCGAGAGACAGGCCGTGCCCGCTCCCTAGGTTTAGTGAGCTGCGAGAGTACTCGTAGGCATCGTGTATTTTACTAATTTCTATGTCCAATACGAATGGCGTAAAGCTCTCAAGAGGTGGACTCAGAGCCACCAAGCCAGACCCCAAGCTGGACCCGCTGGACCAGACCACATTCGGAGAGGACGTGATGGACTATCTTAAAGGCAGCCCGGAGTGGCTATCTAGTGGCGTTGAGGACAGGTACGAAGTTGGATACACTCCTCTGAGCTCAGGCAGACCTCGCCCAATTACGAGAAGAGAAAAGAGAGCCGCCAGAGTGAAAGCGGCGATTGCGAAAATACCCTCGGCTCCACTCCAAATCGACGACATCGAAATGCATCCGCTTAGTGACAAGCTGTTGGTAAACTCCTATAGACCTGTCCTCCGGGACCAGCCGGTCCATGGCGCCTCGGCGCCTTCCGACGCCTCAGATGCATTATCCCATGCAGGATCCGCTAACGCCGAAGGTGGAGGAGGCAAGGGACTCTGGAGAGTCCTGACCGAGAAGTGGTTCGTGACAGTTCTCCTGGCGTTCATTCCCCTTGGCATTGCTGCGAAGTGGCTGGACTGGCCTTCGACTACGATTTTTTGGCTCAACTTCATCGCAATTCTGCCACAGGCTTGGCTTATGGGTAAATGCACGGAGGACATGGCCACCGAAGCTGGCCAAATCACAGGTGGCCTTCTGAACGCCTGGTTTGGCAACGTGGTGGAGATGCTCCTCTGCTTTGCCGGACTGCGTCAAGGGGAACTTGTTATTGTACGTTCCACGCTTGTGGGCTCGATTCTCTCCAACCTCCTTCTTGTCTGCGGCTGCTCTTTCTTTTTCGGCGGCATCAAGCACAAAGTTCAAGAATTCTCCGCCATCGGTGCTTCCACCAACGCCTCCCTCATGACCCTTTCGTGCATGTGTATCGGTCTGCCAACCGTCTACGCCGCCATCCTCTCTAGCGCCCAAGAATCGGAGCTGCAGATATCTAGGGCTGTGTCTATCTTCCTGATCATTATTTATGGTCAGTACATGTTCTTTCAGCTCTGGACACACTCCTTCCTCTTTGAAGACGACGACGACGAGGAGGAGGCCGACCTCCATTGGGCCACCGCAGCTGCCATTTTGGGGTTTTGCACAGTGTGCTGTGCCATCAACTCCGAGTACCTCGTGGGATCCGTCCAGGGCGTCGTTGCCCAGGCGAACCTATCCAAGGAGTTCGTGGGAATTATTCTCCTGCCCATCATAGGAAAGTGGGTGACAAAATTGAACCTCACGCAGCGCGGCCGAGCACTACACCAGCATCATGGTGGCGATGAAAAACAAGATGGACTTATCTATTTCCTGTGCCGTGGGATCCAGCTGTCAGATGGCTCTATTTGTGACGCCCTTCACGGTTCTGGCAGGTTGGGCCATGGGTCAACCCATGGGCCTAGACCTGCACGCATTCGAGATTTTGGTGCTTCTTCTGTCGGTGCTCATTGTCACCAGCATTTTGCAAGATGGCTACTCCAACTGGCTGGAGGGCAGCATGCTCTGCTCCGCCTACTTGGTTGTGGCAATCATTTACTTCTTTGAGGACCCCAAGTTTTCGGAGATCATTTAGGCCCTTGTTGTTGTGTTTCGCGTTCTCACAGGCAACTGATCAGCGACATCAGTTATTCGGAAATACTCGGGCGATGTCGAAGGCAGTAGGTTGCGTCAGCTCTCCCCCATCAGCACCAGCGTCTCCTGCGTGACTTCAACAACCTGAGCAAGGATCCTCCGCAAGGAGTGTCTGGCTTTCCAGAAGATGACAACATCCTGTCATGGACAGCGATTATTTTTGGGTGGGTGTTGGCTGCTAGGTGACACAAGACCTGATGATAGTCCGTGGGAAGGCGGGGCATTTAAGCTGACTTTGACGTTTGCTGAAGAGTATCCTATAAAGGCTCCCGAAGTGAAATTCGTCACACCGATTTTCCATCCTAACGGTGGGTGACCTCACATGCTTGACGCAGTCTACAAAGACGGCTCCATCTGTTTGGACATACTACAGACACAATGGTCTCCCGTCTACGACGTTGCGGCCATTTTAACCAGCATACAGAGCCTGCTGACGGACCCGAACCCGAACAGTCCGGCGAACCAGGAAGCTGCCCGACTCTTCATCGAAAACCGCCGCGAGTACATGAGACGTGTGAAGCAGTGTGCTCAGGACAGCCTTTCCCACCCCTCGACGGCAAACCTGTTCGACTCGGACTCTTCTGTTGAGCAGTAACATGTCCCCACACTATTGAAGAACCTTACGGGCGAAACTTTCTTGGGATCGGCCCATATCGTAGGCTCTCGTCACTCTTGACCGGTCTCCGCATTCCCTAAAGACTTGAGGGAACCGGTTGTGTAGTTCGTGACAATAAAGCCCGCATAGCTCGCGGAGGTCGTGCCAGAACTGCTCATATCGCAGAATGCGTTGTGTGAAGCTCTTCTGGAAGGCGTGACTTGCCACACTGTACTTGATCACGCGGCCGGTGTGCTCTCTGATTTTAAGCAGGCGTTCGATGGTCATTTGGAGGTTCGCCCAGAAAATTCGCATTGCGTTGAGGATGTCGTCCACACGCTTAATCTGTTCCAAAGCCGCAAGCAGCACCCATCGCGCCCGACTTTCGTTGCCATCGAATGTGTCCTCTGCCTCGACGTTCACGAATGTGCGTTCGTTCGGGAAGTTCCCCGTAAACTGCTGGTTGAGAAACAGGAAGTCAAGCACGTCCGCGGTTAAGTCTCGGGGAACAATTGAATGAGCAGTGTCAGCAGCTGCATTCTCGGCTGCATTCTCAGCTGCATTCTCAGCTGCAGCAGCATTTTCAGTTGCATACTCGGGGCCTGCCGGTTTGAATTGCTCGATATCATCCAACAGGCCGTCTCTTGCCCGTTTCACATGGCCTTCCAGATGTACGGACTCCGGCGTGTACATGACGTCGTGCAGCGCAACCCGCTCCTCACAAGAGACTGGGCTCACGCCGGTCGCAGTAGAGACATCAGCCGCAGGGTCTCGAACCTCAGAGGCGGCTTCGTTTATCTTGTTGACTGTGTCCAAGAAGTGATAGTAGCGATCCTGCATCGAAGAGGCGTCCCGCATCATCTCGTTGCACCAGTCGTGGATCATCTCCAGCAGTTCAAGCGCCAGCTCTGGCACCTGCTGGGTGACAGCGTCCTTCAGATCAGGGAAAACCTCGAGAACCAGCCCACACGTGTCATCGAATTTGTGCACGATCAGCCCGCTCTCGGTCGTGAGCGTCTTGAACTCCCTGACGGACGCCTCCAGCCTACGCCCCAACGTAGCATGGTGCCGGAAGGTAATCTGCGCCATCTGCAAGCGCTTAACGATTGATAGCTGCAACTTCACCAATTCGATAGGGTCGAACACACGAGCGTCGCCGGACACGTTGGCCTTCACGGCTCCGACCCGTGCAACGTCCATGGCGGCCACTAGGGGTTGGAAGTGGCTTGACTCAGATACCATCCGCGTCTTCCGCACATTGGCTTCCTCCACGTCGTCGACAAAGGCCTGTTCCAGTCTTGTGGAAGACGTCAACGGCTCGTTTGCGCGCTTTCGGAGAACGGGCTCCTTTGAGAGGTGCGCGAGAAGAGGACCTGCCTGAATAACAGTCATCGAGTTGTGTCTGCTGTAAGCACCGAGGTCAGGTAAGCTCGGCCCGTCTACAGGTTTGACCATCCATGGATGCTTCTTCAGACCAGCCAGCGTAAGGCGTTGATCCGGGTTCACCTGCAGCAGTTTGCGAATCAGGTCTTTGCAGTCCTCCGACGCGGCGGCCAGCTTTGGAAAACGAAAATGGTACCGACCGTGCATGATGGCACTTTCAATCTTGCCTTGCTGCTCATCAAAGGGATACGCACCTCCGATGAGAACGTACAAGATGCAACCAAGAGACCAGAGATCAGCTGCCGTGCCGTAGGTTTTGTTTGGAGATCGGCTGGCCTTGATGACTTCTGGAGCCCAATACTGAGGGGTGCCCACAAATGATCGGGTGTCTGTCCCGCAAACGTACTTTGACAGACCGAAGTCTGCGATTTTGCAGATGAGGAACCCGGGCTCAACCTCCTCATCGACAAGGATGTTCTCCAGTTTCAAGTCACGGTGCATGACGCCACGGCTGTGAACGAACTCCAAGCCTGCTGATATTTGGCGCAGCGCGTATCGCGCCTGGTCCTCAGTCATGTGCTTCATCGTAACCACGCGTGTGAAAAGCTCGCCCTCCTTCACGAGCTCCATCAGCAAAAAAACGCTATCCTCCGTTTCTACGACCCCCAGTAGGTTCACAATGGCCGGATGGTGTAGTTTGGAGAGAATGGAGACCTCACGACGCAGTTTGGCCTTCTCGCGCTCAAAGTTAGACCCGAGTTTTAGACGTCGCAGATCAATCTCTTTCACGGCGATTTCACTCGGTATAAGAGGTAACAGATCTACATCCTCAAAATTCTTATCCTCGCTGGTAGCCTCCAGCACATCTCCCCGCCATACCGTCGCGGCAGCGCCCTTGCCGATCGGGTCCCGGATCGCGACCCGAATGGAGAGCTTTAGCTGTAAACATGTGCTGTCTGGCAGGACGTAGGGGAGAAGGATTCGGGTGTACAAATCCCGCACGGGCATGACGATGAGCGAAAATGCGGTTTTTTCTGTACAATTTGTCTGCACGCACATAGTGGCCATAGCTTGCCGAGAACATGTGTTGTGAAACTACGTTGACTGACCACCACACAGGGAGTCGACTTCCTGAGAGCTAATGCTTCTTGCGGCGTTTCTTCTTCCTTGGAGGAGGGGTGACTGGGTCTAATAGGGGGTGTGTGGTCGAGGCTGTGTTTTGCGGAAGCTGAGGCCTACCATGTTTCCTTTTGGCCGGGAATACAGTAGGGGCCAACATCACAATCAGCACTGCGTACCCGCCTGCGGCGGCGAGGCACTGCCAGGGAGCTTGCCCATTGACGGAACGGGGGAAGGAGTTACTTTTGACGAAAAGCAAGTAACCCCAAAACGGCAGAAGGCTGACACCGAGCACGGACACGGCTAGCCCTATCGCAGCCTTCATTACGCATCAATACTGTATTTTACAAAGCATATGGCAAGCACAGAGAGCAGGAGAAAATATTGCCTTTTTGATGAGGGTCATCGAGAGTCTGCGAGGGCGGATTTATG
>NW_027151244.1:0-8315 GCF_019968955.1 Porospora cf. gigantea A | reverse complement strand
CATGAGAGTAACCTTCGTACACTAGAGCATGAGAGTCATCGTCGGTAGTGGGTCCTTATCGATATTACGCATTTTCTATGGATTCGAGTGACCTTCCACCAGAAAGCATCGATAGCATTATAGCCAGGACGGAGCCCTCGTCGTCGTCCTCCTCGTCGTCCTCACCTTCCTCCTCGTCTGCGGTTATCGACAAGGATGTATCGTTCTTTGGTACTGCTGGAGCCGCTTACCAGGAAAGAGCCATGAACGAGTCCGATCCTCCCAACCCTGAGGACGAGGCGAACCTGTTTCAGCGATTCTTCTTTCTCTGGATGAGTCCGTTAATTTCCGCAGGTCACAAACGCCCTTTGGAGTATGAGGACATCATGCCTCTGAGACAACAAGATCGCCCTGGGCCTCTCATAAAACGTTTTGACGAATTATGGTCTAAGGAATGCGAGAAGCCGATTGCTGATAGGCGGCTGTGGAAGGTTTGTTTTCGCTTCTCCATGCCTCTGATGGGGTATGCAGTCATCCCGAAGTTTTTCTACGACCTGGCACAGTACGTCGGACCAGTCGTGCTGAACTTGCTTATCCGTTTTCTCCAGAGTCACGAGAACCCCGACGTCAAAACTCAAAGCGTGTGGGTTGGCCTGGGATACGTTCTCCTCCTGATGTGCACGTCCACCCTCCAGGTGATTCTGCTACACCAGTACTTTCATTGGCAGATGCGAACTGGGGTGCGCCTACGCTCGGCAGTCATCCAAGCTGTCTACAGAAAAGCGCTACGAATCGCACCCGGAACTGCCGGAAAGTTTATGCCCGATGGCACGATTCAGGAAGGTGCTGCAAAATCAACTGGTCAGATCGTCAACCTCGTACAAGTAGACGCTCAACGATGCCAGGACGTCACTACCTACGTCCATGTCATATGGTCAGCCACCTTACAGATCATCGTATGCTGCGTGTTGCTGGGGCTGCTGTTGGGGTGGTCAGCTGTGGCCGCTCTCATCACGATGATGCTGTTCGTACCTCTTTCCGGCTTCATTGTGAAGCTAGCTCGCAAGAAGCAAGTGCTCGTTATGGGTCGTAAAGACGCTCGCATTGCCCTCACCACCGAGTACATGGAATCCATCAAGGTGCTGAAGCTCTACGCTTGGGAGGACGCCGCTGCGACTTCCATCAAGGAAACCCGACAGCAGGAACTGAGAGAGATGAAGGGCTACAAGTCATACATCGCCTTCTCTAGGGTGCAATGGCAGGTGGCTCCCATTCTTGTCACAGTACTGACATTCGGCACCTACATTCTTACGGGCCACCTGCTTGACGCCGCGACGGCGTACACCTCTCTGTCCCTTTTTAGCATTCTGCAGTTCCCAGTTACTATGCTTCCTATGGTTATCACGGCACTCATGGAGTTGAGAGTGGCGCTTGGTCGGGTCCAAGAGTACTTGCTTACTCCAGAGGTGCAGGAACTACCGCCCTTGAAGAGGCGTGCGCTGGGACAGACCTGCCTGGATTTATGCAATGCCCGTGTACAGTGGATGGATGGGGCCACCGTCATTGAAAACGCACAGATGCACCTAAAGGTCGGTGAATCCGTAGCCGTTATTGGACGCACTGGCGCCGGCAAGTCCGGACTCATCAAGGGACTGCTTGGAGATGCACGCGTATCTCCCTGCGAAGGCAAATCTGAGACCGATATGAGATTCGAGGTCAGCGGTAGCATTGCGTATGTCCCCCAGGAGCCCTGGATTCTCAACGCTACAGTCCGTGACAATATCACTTTCGGTAAGCCATTCGTCAAGGATCACTACACGCGAACACTGAATGTGTGCGGTCTCAAGGCCGACATCAAAGTGCTCCCCGCAGGAGATCTCACAGAGATGGGAGAAAAGGGGGTTAACCTCTCTGGCGGCCAGAAGCAACGGATCGCGCTAGCCCGCGCTGTCTACCAGGATGCCGACTTGTATCTCCTCGACGACGTGCTAAGCGCAGTGGACGGGCATGTAGCGCAGCATATTCTGGACAGGTGTCTGCTTGGACAGCTGAAGGACAAAGGCCGTCTCCTTGTTACCCACAAAGTAGAAGCGCTGCACCTGTTCCAAAAGATCATCTTCGTCGCCAACGGCGAGATTATCTATTATGGCGACTACAACGGCTTGAAGGGACTCCCAATCTACCAGGACTATGCAGTTGAGGCGCAGAAAACCGAAGAGGAAGCGCAGGAGCAGATCAAGAAGATTAGAACGGCTTCTGTACTATCGTCCGTCGCCGAACCTGCGGCTGACCAGTCCATTATGTCGACTACCTCAGCGTGGAGCATTCCCGAAAACACGAAGGATGTAATGATTCAGGACGAAGATATGAACGTCGGCGCTGTGAGCATTCGGATATATCTGACGTACCTGAAAGCCTGCGGTAGAGTGCTCACGACCCTGTTCCTCGTTTTCTACAGCTTCAACATCACGTTCCAAACGTTGTCTCGTTGGTGGTTGGGCTTCTGGGCAGACAGAAGCCAGCCCCCGTTGCCGCCAGGGGTGGATATTATGACCAGCTCCACGGGGTTCTGGATCTACTTCATGCTCAGCATGCTCAACATCGTGTCTTTGACGTGTCAAGCTGCCGTTCAGCTGTTCTGGAACCTGAGTGCATCGAGAAAGATGCACGACAAGTGTGTTGACCAGATACTTCGAGCGCCGATGTATTTCTTCGACACGACTCCCATTGGACGTATTGTCAACCGGCTTGGGAAGGACATGTACAACATCGACGAGCTGATTCCTATGACTTTCAGTTCCTACATCAGTACTGGTCTGAGCGTTTTCGCAAGTTTCGTCACCATCGCGATCGCTACGCCGTGGTTCCTACTCGCCAGCATTCCTCTGATTATCGTATTCTTCTTACTGCAGCGATACTATATCCCCACGTCACGTCAAGTGCAACGCATCGACTCTGTGTACAAGTCGCCAATATTCAGTCAGCTATCGGAGACTGTAAATGGCGTGTCCTCCATTCGAGCCTATCGGGCGTCGGAACGGTTTCAGAACACGAACCAGCTGAAGGTAGACATGTCGGTTCGGATAAACTACAACCTCTTCTCGAGCAACCGCTGGCTGGCAACTCGACTGGAGACCCTTGGAATGGGAATCGTCGTTTCTTCCGCCCTGTTTGCGGTGATAGCGCGCAATTCGCTATCCCCAGCCTTAGGTGGATTGGCTATATCGCAAGCGCTTACCGTCACGAACACTCTTGGTTGGATGGTCCGACAAGCCGCAGATCTGGAAAGTCACATCGTCGCTGTGGAGCGTGTGCAGGAATACACGACCTCCATTCCACAGGAAGCGCCTGCGGTAAACCCCGACTGCAAGCTTGACGACGCCTGGCCGCAGCATGGAAAGATTGAGTTCCGCGATGTCTGCATGCGCTACCGGCCTGGGCTACCTCTGGTGCTGAAAGGACTCAACGTTACCATCGAGGCGGGCGAGAAGGTTGGCATCGTTGGTCGTACAGGCGCTGGGAAATCTTCTCTATTGCTGTGCACATTGCGCTTGGTTGAGCTAAGTGATGGATACATCATGGTCGACGGCGTCAACATCTCCGAGCTGGGACTCCGAGACCTTCGAAGCCGGTTCTCTATCATTCCACAGGAACCTGTGCTTTTTACTGGTACTTTGAGGACTAATATCGACCCCTTCAGCACTCGAGAGGACCACGAGCTTTGGGAAGCTCTGGAGAGAGCTCATCTGAAGAAGTATGTGGCTGAGGAATTCGTTGGAGGCCTGGACGGTATTGTGGAGTCCGAAGGCAGCAATCTTTCTATGGGGCAGCGGCAGCTCGTTTGCTTGGCCCGGGCCCTTCTACGAAGGTCGCAGATCCTTCTGCTTGACGAGGCTACCAGCGCCGTGGATCCGTTAACCGACAGCCTAATTCAGGATACCATCCGAAAAGACTTCGCGGACTGTACGATTATGTCCATCGCGCACCGTCTGAATACCATCATGGACTACGACAAGGTCCTTGTGTTAGGAGACGGTAACGTGCTGGAGTGTGGCAATCCGAAAGCGCTTAACTCGGACCGCTCCTCCATTTTCCACGACATGGTGAAGCAGCAAGAGAAGAAAATG
Source organism: Porospora cf. gigantea A (assembly GCF_019968955.1). Lineage (NCBI taxonomy): Eukaryota > Apicomplexa > Conoidasida > Eugregarinorida > Porosporidae > Porospora > Porospora cf. gigantea A. The sequence goes on along the minus strand of NW_027151244.1, from coordinate 4,209 downwards.
TGACATCTGACGTAAACCTTTTCATTCGCCGTTCTTTTGCGAAATTAGGCAGAATGCTCCGTGGGTTCATTGAAGGGCTGCTTAGCTCTAAATTCGCCTCCTCTAGTAATGCGGTATTCCTCGGACCGTTTGGTCGCTGGTCTATGGAACCTGTGTCGGATGTGCAGGGCAACAAGGCCACTGTCATGAAAGTTGAGAAGAGCAAGGTCAAGTCTGAGATGGGCTCGGATGATTTCCGACTGCTTGCGCTTTTGCGGTCTGAAGTAGTGACTTTGAGCAAATTGAAGCACCCGCGATTGCTGGCGGTGAAGCACGCCATGCACGATGATGGAAAACAGCTGCTTTTCGCCACGGAACCTCTGACATGCACCCTGCAGCTCTTCCTCGACGAAAGGGGAGGGTTAGCATCTGTGGAGGCCCGGGAAGGGTTGCTTGGCGTGGTGGAGGCGCTCCAGTTTCTGCATTCGTCTGCAGGTCTAGTTCATTGCAATTTGACCTCTACTGCTATATTCATTAGACCGGACAACTCCTGGGTTTTGGGAGGATTAGCCCACACGGGAGAGAAGGACAGCTGCCTTTCGTACGTACCATGCCTACCACGAGCTCTGTTCAGTCTCAACCCTCCCACCAGCATACTTCCTCCCGAGTGCTACTCAGGCAGGGACATCACCCGAGAACCCGCGATGGACTGCTATGCGCTCGGAATTCTGATCTTCGAGCTGCTCAACTGTCGCGTCATCGAAGGTACAATCTCTAGCCCGCCTTCAGCTGACCCAACACTTTTGGACTTAGCAAAACGGTTAACCTGTCAGAATCAGTTCGCCCGCATAAAAGACCTCTCTGAAGTGGCGAATTGGCTCAAGATGCCGGAGATTGACACGCTGCATGAGCTTGAGAACAGCAAAATGCTGCAGACACATGAGATCCGAGCGCTGATGACCAAGCTTCTGAGTTACCTACCGCCGCAATCCCATTCTATGAACCATGACGCGTTTCTCAGGACTCGGGTTGTTCCTCCTCTGTTGGAATGCGTGAGCAGCGTCGCACCTTCGATTCTGGACGCGGTACTCGAACCGCTGGACGCCATCTTGGACCATATTCAGATCCCCCAAGAGTACTTCCAGACGACATTGTGGCCTCGGCTCGTTCCACTCTTCACGGCTTCCCGCATAGACGCACCAGCCATAAAGATACTTGTACAGAAGGTCCCTTTCTTCGTCAAATTCCTCAACGAAAAGGAGAAACACGAGCACATTCAAAGTTTTGTGTTCAAGTGCTTGAACGTGCCTGAGGAAGCAGTGCTGGTGGCCACATTACACAACATCCCTCCTGCCTTCCAGCAGTTGGACGAGGACTTCTTGCAGAGGTGCATTTTGCCCACGGCCCTCAACGTGATAGGCACACACTCGTCGACTCCTGCGAAGACTGAGGCCGTACACTGCCTGGCCACTCTATGTCAAGTCTTCAGCAAGCAAACCCTATGCCAAAAAGTGCTGCCTGCGCTAACCAAGGTGGGGGCTCCCAAGCCTTCCAACGCAGTTTGCTTCTGTCCCGGAGCAGTCAGTTGACGTTCTGATGGCGATCGCTACGGCCACTGAAAGCATCACGTTGGCTCCCCAGGAGTCGGCCGCCTATATTGTTCCCATCCTCAGCACTATCTGCAGCCATGAGATTCTCTCCAACGCCCAGTTCAAGCAGGTCTGGTCTTCCATGATTTCCGCGGGGAGGAAGGTCGAGAAGTGGAAGTTAGGTGGGACTGACATGATCGGGCGCGGATGCATAGAGACTGGCAGGAAAGACAGCATCACTGAGCTGTCCATTCACCCCCCCAAAGAGCCTGTTGAGAAAACAAAGGCGCAAACGTCCTTCGCACCTTTAAAAGACAATGAAGCGACGCTAGAGTCCAGCCTGACTCCTGTCGCAGATAACGGAGTCCTCGCCCTCAGCCACATGTTTAGCTCACAGGCACCCTTGGATGTTTTCAAGAGTGAAACTCGAGGGATGATGGCTTTTGACGATATTATGCGACTGCCAGTCTGCGTAGACACTCCCAAAGCTGCCTCGCCAAGCAATGACCCCTTCGCGGACTTGTTTTGACGTTGTTTACGGCTACACAATTTCGACATACGTCAAACCTACAAGTCAAATCCAGGGACGTGCCGGGATAATGACTCGCGCAGCCCTTCCTCATCCAGGTTGCCCTCCTTGTAACAGACTCCAGACTTTAGAGCCTTCTCAAATATGATCTGCGCCACCATCGATGCCAGTTTTACACTGCGTCAGTGGACTTTGCGCACCTCACCAGTTGCGGTCCCGCGTTGCCAGCCCTTCCGACGTCAGCAGCTCCCACACAACCTCGTCCGGCACGGCCCCAGCATGCTGTTGCACCGCCGCCACGATGTTCACCAACTCCTGAGCGTCTTCAACGCTGCGACAGAACCCCGACAGTACGGGGTCATTCATTTGGCGATTTTCTATAACGATTTTCTAACAGAGAGTCAAGTCATTCGTACACTGGAGTTTTCACAAGCACATCATCATCTCGGAGCAGAGTCTTCACCCGAGGAACAGGGTCCAGCAGGTTCTGCAGGGCCATACGGTCTAAACGCTCAGACTGTGGTAGGCCTCCTAGTGTAAGTCTCATGATGTGACACTCGCTAAGAATCCTGTAGATTTTCATGCGTTGTCGAAGTTGCCACCGGCTTTTCTTGTAGAGGTGCTCCTTGGCTTTAAGCCCTCGCTGGACGATTTCCGCTTGCACTTTGTTAATGTCCGCCTTCAGATTTCTTGTCCAATCAACGTTCTCTTGGTCTACCTGTTGCTCCGAATAGTCAACTTGCTTGATCTCCGCCTCAGATCTCAGCTTTCTCAGCGCGTCAACAGTCTCCCAGTCCTTCTCATCCAGACCCAGCTCCGACATACTCGTAGGTATGCTTTTTTCAACGGTCAACCGCCAGAGTACGAGGAACTTCCTCACTGATGTGTGGAGCGACACCGCACTTACACGTTCTGATCAGCGCTATCTGCGCTTCTGGTTGGACATTCCGCGAAACATGCCTGTCCAGCTCCGCGTTGACTGCCTGTAAGGCCCTCTGGAAGGCGGCAAGCTTCTTATCCTTCGCGACGTCCGACTGCTCGTTCGGCTCCTGCAGACGCTCCTCCACGGATGTCATCAGACGGCTAACGTAGGGCATCCAACACTCCTGTGTCAGCCGACCATCCTCCTTGGGCAAGACGAAGTCGTCGCCAGGCAGCTGGTGAAGCACTGGATTGGCGCCCGCCACAGGAAGAGGGGGCGGCTGTTCACTCTCCAACGATGGTTTGTCACGGGCGACCCTTGTATCACTTAATTTGGACCTCTTCCGAGCTGGGATTTCCGGCGACGCCTGCCGAACGGGAATGGCCACCTCTGGTGACTTCTTTTTGGTCGTCGACAGATCCGCAGTCTCCTCGGCCTCGAAGAAGACGCAATTCACATTCCCATCCTCCAAGACCTGAAAACTCTTCACATTACACTTCTTCAGCAACTCCGCAATGTCTCTCTCGCGATAGTTGGCGTTGTCCTGGACTTCTCCTGTGATGCTCTGCTGGCTGAACTCCACCCAGGAGTTGAAGGAGCCTGCCTCGCTCACTCGCTTCGCTAACTGCTGAGTCACTCGCCACTCCGGTTGCAACGCCACAGTACTGGAACGCACACGTATGTTCAAAGGCGACTGAGGGACCATCCTGCATGGTTCAGGCGATATTCGCTCACTCCGTCTTACTCTTCTTAGAGTTGGACCTTGCTTTACGTGCCATTGTAGAGTTAATGCTTAGTCGAATTTAATTATCACAAATCCTAACCGGCGCATGATTACAGCGCATCAGTTAGTGTGAGCAGAAGGTATATTCTTTGCAACTGCCTTGAGTGGCTTCTGTTGCGATGTCGGGATGTTCTCACCCTTCACAGGCTCAGTCTTCAAAGCCTCGCCCTTCACAGGCTTCACCCGCACGGGCTCCACGGCCTGCTCAGCCTTCACGGGTTCCGCGGCCCGCTCAGCCTTCACGGGCTTCACATACTCAGCCTTTACGGGCTTCACCTGTTCAGCCTTCACGGGCTTCACATACTCAGCCTTTACGGGCTTCACCTGCTCAGCCTTCACGGGCTTCACATACTCAGCCTTCACGGGCTTCACCTGCTCAGCCTTCACGGGCTTCACCTGCTCAGCC
>NW_027151243.1:0-1198 GCF_019968955.1 Porospora cf. gigantea A | reverse complement strand
TAATAGCAGCGCGTGGTTTCGATCCACGGACCTGGGGGTTATGAGCCCCCCACTCCACTTCTGAGCTTATCCGAGTCTAGTGGGTCTGCCAGCAGATAAGCGAAGAAAATTCTCATAATCTATCATTTGGGCTCTTGCACGGTTTGGAGCAAGATACGCAGCAAGAAGGATCGCAAAACACGCCCTCAAGCAGCATACCAAAAGATACACCCCATAAGGACTCACCAAATACGCCTACAAAACCAGAAACGCCTACACAAAACTATGCGCCGCTACCGTTCACGTCGGGTTACTCGCCGTACTGGCCGGATGAATTCCGATTGCAATTTTGAGACGATTACGGCCAATTTCTCCATCTTCGAGGAGCTACCCTCCAAGATGTTGGGGATGAAGACGTTTGCCAAGATCGACATCCTGAAGTGTTTTGATTTTTTTCCACTGAGTGAGGAGAGCCGCAAGTTCTTTGCCTTTCTTGGTCCGGATGGAGAACTCTGGACGCTCAACAGCATCCCCCAGGGCTACAAGAATGCGCCTGCGGTAGTCCACGCACAGCTGAGGTCTATTCTGCATGAAGCATGCCTCCCAGACTCCTCAGCGGCAGCGAATCATTTGGACGACATTATGATTGGGGCGACACATGCGGAGGCGCTGTGGGAAGCTCTGGAGAAGATTTTGAGCCTTCTCATCGGCAAGTACAATTTCAGGGTGAATTGGCCGAAATGTGTTTTGGGAGTTCCGGAGGTTAATCACCTCGGCTACTTGTGGTCGGCTGAAGGCTACAGAATGCCGCCAGACAGAGCACTTGTGCTTCATCAGCTGCGGAGACCCACAAACCCCTCTGAGATAAGGAGCTTCCTCGCCTGGGCGTGTCGGTATGCCAGGTTCCACCGAGAACTTCCGAGAGCACTAGCACCCATCTCGGATCTATTAAAGAAGGACGCGGAGACTGTCTGGACACCCGAGCTGGATGGAGCGTTTTCGAAAGTGAAGGAACTCATCGCCTCGGATTCCACGCTCACTTACCCTGACTGGACAAAGCCATTTGAAGTCTATCTTGACTGGAGCAAAACAGCGGTATCGGCCACGTTGGAGCAAGAACAGGGACCAATTGTTTTTGAAGGACGGAAGTGCCGACAACACGAGGTGAACTACTCCTCATTCGACGGCGAGGCGTCAGCACTGAGGTTTGCCTTGAATA
>NW_027151242.1:0-1199 GCF_019968955.1 Porospora cf. gigantea A | reverse complement strand
AGAAGGATGCATGCATGTGAACGCGTGTACTCAGCGGCGTAGACAACTATCCATTGATGTGCATGCGTAACGCTTCCTCTGGCGGACTTCCCAGAGTCTGTCGATACCACATTATTGCACCGGTTTCAGGTCCGGCACCGCCGGGTCGACATTCAAACAAGTGGAACGGTTTCCTTGCGCGCGGTAAAGCACTCCTAGTGAGATGCAATAGGCCATGGTCGGCGGCAGGATACGAATCGCACGATTCGCCATGAACTCGAAAACATCCAAGGAGACGCTGTACTTCTGGAGTTCCAGCCCGCCGGCAAGAACATTGATTGCTTCAGTGTTGGCCTGCTGAACGACCTTTTCGTCGTGCTCGCGCTCCTTTGACATTACCAACTGGGAGAACGCAGGCAGGTGGGCCTCAAACAGCTCAGGAAGCCCCTCATCAGCCCCATATATTTCACAGTGGTTCTTGAAGGTCTTAAAGTTCAAGAGAAACCTCAGCGTATCCACGCCTCGTGTCCGCTCACGTAGTTCTGCGAGGCACTCGTCGACGCCACCGGGTACGATGTCCGCCGTGAATTCCTCCGGGACGTCGTCGGGCTGGAAGGTGGAGGATCGGCGCCTGCCAGTCTCGACGTTGTTCTGGATGCCTACGCCGGAAATGAACTCGCGAAACTCGCCGCTGGAGCCTGAGAGACCGTCGAGCTTCATGATCACGGCTCCGTATGCTTGCTTGTTCACCATACCGATAATAATACCCTTGGAGACCTCAGCTACTGCTTGAATGAGCTTAAGCTTGTGCTGGTTGTCTACGTCAACGTTGACGAGGCGAGATAGGAATGACCAGAGCATAGCGCTACCATTGCGGAAGACGTCAAGCGGCGGTAACGTTGGGCTGTTCAGCGCGTTTTGGATCTCTTTGTGATACAGAATAGAGCGTATGTGAATTGGCAGATGGATGTGCTGGAGAAACTTCTCCTCGACCAAACCGATGTCCAAGGCCTGCTGTCCTTGGGGGGTTAAGATTTGTAGTATCCGCCTGACGGGAGCTTCGTTGGTAAGCTCTGATAGTGTGTTCATAGTGCTTTTCCGCCTCGACACGACTCTCGTAATCTCCCCCAGCGGCGTCCTTGGCGATGACGGTAGTGAGTCCGAGTGCAAGGTGAGGTTCATTGGATAACGTGGTCCTTTTTCGGAGCGAACACGCATCG